>NC_016521.1:278325-409562 GCF_000236905.1 Tetrapisispora phaffii CBS 4417
GTACGTGTTCCGTTCATTCTCCTGAGATCTTTTAGCGCTGTATTGTACATCTGTGTTTATCACGTAGCCATTTACATTGTAGTGAAAAGTTTTCACCTATCATCTGGAAGATTGTTCTAGACCTTCTTTCCATTAGTAAGTGATCTATTAGTTCTGGACTCAAAGTGTCATAAACTCTTAGTTCTGTCACATACACTACAATAATTCTGACATCAATTGTTTTGAGCATATGAATTTCAATTACTGTAAATAAATTTGTTCTGTTCAGTTCAGATAATTTGCCCAACGTTATAAATATTAATATCCGGGATAGTTTAATGGTTAGAATCCGCGCTTGTCGCGTGCGGGATCGGGGTTCAATTCCCCGTTCCGGAGATTTAATTTTTACTTTTTGGTTTCCTGATGTATATTGTGAAAACAAGATACCACACAAGGTATTTACCAATACATACATGCATACATAAAAATAGGGTCTTATGATTTGTTGGTTAATAATGAATATTTGCTATTGTCTAATGTACTTAACTATATGATTTCTTTTATGCTGTTTTGTGTGGCGGTGTCACTTTCCCGGAGCTTTATCTCGAGGTCACCGCATTTCTTATCCAATTGATCTATATGCTTCTTATAAAGATGTTTCACTGATTCAAGTTCATTTATTTTGGATTTCAATCTAATAATCTCTTCTTCATACTGGAGTACTGTCCTCAAATGAAGGAGACTATCTGGTTTTCCCGACGTGTCCATAAGAAGTGTGGTATTGTTGGATACAACAGTATCATCTGATGTTAGTTTGGGGTTTGGTACCAGCTTAGTTGGGTGGTTCAATATGTAATCAGCTTCAGATTGTGGTCTTGAGTCACCATACAACGAGGTGTTGCTTGTGCTCTTCTCAACGTCTCGTATCAATGACTGTAGACCAGGCAGCTTATTAGCAGTATTACGATGATTATGATGATTATGTTGGTTATAATACTCTGGTTTTTTCTTTTGATTATGTTGGTGCGCACTTGGAAGCAAATGTATTTTGGTGTCTTGTTTATTTAATTGCGGTACCGTCAAGTTATAATGAGACTCATCTGTCGATGAATTTTCAGAAGAGTTAAGGTCGCTAACAGTCCCTGAATCATAACTATTGTTCCGACTATGATTCTCCGATGGCGTCCCAAATTCTGTCCTGCCAGAACTTGGTCTAGGTAGCTTTGGCTTTAATTTTGGTTTTATACTTTCCATCTGCATAAGATTCAATATTCTCAAGTCGTGTGCCGTCGTTGGGTTCTTAATTTTATTGTTCTCACGACTACTACTATCGAGTGAAATGGATGCATTTTTCCTCTTTTTGTTGCCATCGCCGGGAGTACCCGTACCACACACCGAACTATCAGAATCATCTTTGACATCTGCTTTGGATGATCTCGCATTAGATGGTATCCTATTTCTCTTCAATATCACATCAGTCTTTAGTGAAACTGGTCGTGGTTTCCCGTGTAATTTCAAAAATAACCCACATGCATTACATAATATTGATCCAAATTCATCTCTTCTCCACAATGGCGTCTTAGAGGTAAGACAATTATTACAAACCGGTTTATCCAAATCTTCGTAAGACGATGAATGTGGCATACTGCCACTATCAGAAATAAACTTCAAATTACTATTATCTGAACTTTGCAATACAACCTCCTCTCGGGTTTCACTACTGACCTTCATGGTTCGATGACCCTCTTGTGTTTCCCGATATAACGATTTCTCCCTCACACACAGTAAAAATCTTCCAAGTCTCTCAACTCTACTTCAGATTATCCTTATATATGCCGCTATCCTATCAGTACAGCAATAGATCAAATCCATCATTGCAACCATTTCCTTAACGAATGATAAAGAGAAATGCATATTCTGTTATCTTGATCTCTAACTCTCTTATCTTTTCTTATCTTATCTTATCATAATTTCTGTCATCGCGGAATAATGTGCGCCCATCGTGACGGTAAGTAACAGATGACAGTAAAGTCTATATGTTATATATATATACATTAAAATACGCTGGATGGTATCTTGTGACTTTCGCAGTAAGTTGTTGATTGAATATGGAATATATGATGTTGTTGCATGTGGACTTGCTTGTTCTCTTGATTGGTACTCAATAGCTTTTTCTGTTATTGCTTATTTATTATCTGAATGGATTAATCAAGGCAAGTGATTAAAAGCAAAATAATACTGTACCAATTATAAATCTCGATGATTAAAAGGATAACAATGTTGATATAACTCTGATCTATTCTTGAGCACCCTTCGAGTAAGACAACAGTCGGTATATATTCTCAAGATACTTTCCCTACCCGGATTTACATTTTGATATACTAAAAATATAATCACTTCTCACGAAGAAACTGCCCATTTACAATTAAACATTAAATTAAATAGTAACTTTGATATTTAAACAACCAGAATACATCATCAGATAGTTCAATACTTGTCCCAACGATTAGGTAATATCGAGAACAACGTAGGTTAGCGTATCCAATCCTTAACTAGAGGGAGTAAACTCAGCTTCAACTTTTTATTTTTTGATACTTAATTTTGCGTGGCTTTCCTCCAAGGGTTTCTTTGGAATATAAGTGCAAGTGTGGGGGATATAATAGAAGCTCTTACTCAATCAACACCATTAGTGTTATAAATAATGAATGCTTCAAGTAAATATGAGGTCGAGGGGAGTGGGGAGAATATTTCTTTGATGGAAGATGCCTCCGTACTATTGATGCTATCCAAAAATGTACCGAAGAATGATAAACAATCAGTCGATGATATCAAAAAAACAAATGCTTCTAGTGACGATAACATGAAAAGAGTAATATCTAATAACGAAAGTTTAATTAAAGGAGAAGTGGAGGTTAAGAGACAAAAATTGGATAATGGTGATGAACTTAAAGAGAATAACGAAAAGAAAGAGAAAGTATGGCCAGTTAGCGATGATTATATAGTAGACCCAGATGCTGGCGTGATAACATGTATATGTGGTTTTGATGATGATGATGGATTCAGTATTCAATGTGACCATTGTTTCAGATGGCAACATGCCGTCTGTTATGGTATTTATGATAACGAAAACGTCCCAGAAATATATTTATGTGATGTATGCGAACCACGTAATGTAGATAAAGAAAAGGCTAAAAAAATTCAACTGCAAAGGTTTACGAACCAGGAAGTACCCGTGAATGAGACATATGAAGATGAAGACACAGGTAAACACGACACTATAAATATATTGACCTCAGAAAATGGATATATTAGAAAGCACACGAAACCAGAAGCAGTAAATAATGACAATAAAGAAGTACAGGAATCAGATGTTGAATCAATTAATATGGAATCAAAATCAAATAAAGAAGAAAGTAATAACAGTGATGAAAATGATGGAAAGGACAGATCTAGAAATATCAAGGAACATATAAGGACACCAACAAGAAATACAAGATCAAGGAATGATGCAATTCAAAATCAAGGGCGTATTCAAAGTAATGATATAAATGATCAAAATGCTGATATCACCGATACAACAGTGCAATCAAAGAAAAAGCAGGAGGTGTTCTATTTATCAGCGAAATCCTCATATGAAGCAATGTACCTTCCAATGAAGAAATTTAGTGTCCAGAACAATTACGTCACTTTATTTTTAGAAAAGCATCTAAATGATGATGTAGTTACTGAGGTTGAAAATGCTACGGATTTCAAAAATATGCCAATTGAAGTTAAATCATATGTTGAATCTTCTTATCTAAGAACATTTCCAGGCTTCACAAAACTAGGTGTCTATTTAAACAAAGACTGTGAAGAAGGTAAACTAATACATGATATTACAGGAGATGTAAATTTCAAGTCAAATTATATACGCGATCCAGGAAGTTATTACAGAGTTTGGGGCACATCTAAACCTAAAATATTTTTCCATCCTACTTGGCCTTTATATATTGATACTAGATTAAGTGGCAATTCTACCAGATACATAAGAAGGTCGTGTAACCCCAATGTTGAGATTGCTACGATAAAAACTTTAAATAATAAAACAAAGGACTATGAAATTAAATTTATGCTAAAAGCGAAAAGAGATATTGAAGAAGATGAAGAATTACATTTACCATGGGACTGGGATAAAAAACATATAATTTGGAAAATTATTAATAATAGCTCCAATCCCACTCATATATTAGAAAATTTGAAAGACTCTGATAAATATTTACTTTTAAATTCTATTGATACTATTCTTAGAAGCTGTGACTGTGCTTGTGGTAATAATTCAAAAGAGTGTTTTCTGCTGATAATAAAAAAGTTTCAACAGTCTTTAATCAAGGCAATTAGATCTAAGATGAGTAATCGTTATAAGATAAACGAGATTTTAAATAGATACCAAGGGAAAAGGAGACGACCTCCACCAATTCTACAAAGATTACAAGATGAAAATATAATTAATCAAGAAAAGTCGTTATATTTGTTAAATGAGTTTAATACTCAAAAATTGCGGTTCCTTGAGGGTCAAGATGCAAGTTCTACTAATTTGAGTTCGAAGTTATATAATGCTAAAAAAGGTAAAAATTTTTTAGATTCCAATGATCGATCAATGGACTCAATTTCTTCAATGATAGAAAAAGACTTCAATAAGCCTTTTAAGTGGAAGATTCTGCATAACAAACTAGATGAACAATCCAGGAGAAAATCAACCTCAAAAGATATCGATTCGAATTTAATAAGTAATTTTACTGAATATAATGAAACTCAAATTACAAATCTGGAAGACTTACCAATTATTATTGATTTGAAAATCAATCAAACTAAAGTTAATTACATAGTAGAGTCCAGGAAGTCCGTGGTTAACAATAATGAGAATATATCATTAATACCAGGTAGCTCACTAGCTCCAGATATTGAGCTGAAAGCAGTGTCAGAAGCAGTAAATAATTATAGTGCAGGTAATGAAACTGATCCATTAGAAAGTTTGATAAGTGCAACTACACAAGTTAAACCATCAAAGAAAAATTAAGTTTCGCAGATTATAAAAAGAAGGTAAATAAATGAGATTATGCGAGCGCCTTATAAGATGTCAATATTTTAATAAATTTATGTAATACTATTAGTAAAAAATTTGAATGCATTATTTATATACTTGAAATATTATGCAATGATTTCATTATATATTATTAATTGTTTAAACCTAATAATTAAATTCACTGAAAGATTGCTTTTGTGCTTCTCTAGCTAATCTAAACATTTTGTTTTTTGGATTCTCTCTTTTAGCTTTCTTGGATTCAGCTTCTTCGTGTTTGGCAGTTTGGAAACCCATGGTTCTTGGTCTCTCTCTTAAACCAAAACTCTTTGCTAAATGACCTAAATGGACAAATTTGATGTTAAAAAATTTCTTTTCTTTGGAGATATGTGTAGCATATGCTCTAGTATGACTTATATAAGCTTTGACGGCTAATTCTTTCATATAGTTATCCTCTAATAAACGTCTTTCAAGGTTCAAGTGCCAGGTAGTAGCATTAATGTCCCATTCATCAGAATTTCTTGCCTTACTTTTATCATTTCTAGAGACTGCAGCATTTTGAAATGTAGGTTTTAAAATATCATCTGTGTAATTCAACATCTTCCAACCCTTTGGGTGATATGGTTTAATATATTCCATATATCCCTCTTCTTCACCAGGAAGTAAAAATAACAACGATTCACCAGATTTACCAGCACGAGCGGTACGACCAATTCTATGAAGATGGTCTTCAACTGCAAATGGTGGATCTAATTCGATAACAGTACCAACTTGAGGTAAATCTAAACCTCTGCTAGCAACATCAGTACAAAACATAATTAAATGTTTACCAGCAACGGTCTCGCTCTCTTTAGAAAAATGTTGTAACGTTGAAGTTCTCATTTGTTGGGTTAAAGAGCCATGTAATTTGTAACATATGACATCAGGATTAATTTCTGGATCAACAGAAGGAAAGATAGTATTACCTTTTGTTAAAATTCTTACAGAATCACCAACTAAATTACCATGATGAGAATCACTAGAAGAGAAGACTTCATAGTGAAAATCAACATTGTCAGCACATGATAAAAATATTATCGTTCTTGACACATGAGAAGCATCTTTAGTCTTCTGTTGTTTATGCTTCTTACACAATGAATCCAAATAAGCACCTAAAGTGACAAGTCTTAATTTTGGAGGAACGATAGTAATACTTTGTACTAATTGATCAGGTACACTAGTTAATGCATTATTATCCATTTTACCATTTGAAATCATTTTATAGTTCTTTAGAGCAACATTACCTAGCTTGGTTACATCACCTTTAGTGGTAGCACTTGAAAGAATATTAACAATACGAGATGGTAATGAAGGGAAGGCAGATGTATCTATTGGAATACTATGAATCAACGACAATATTTGGGATAACGTTTCTTCAAAACCCAATTCCATTAATTTGTCACCTTCATCGAATAATAGGTACCTTAACGATTTTCCTAATTGAGTCTTGACAGATTCTGTATTTTGAAAATGATCTAAAACACGACCTGGGGTACCAATAATAAAGTTACAACCTTTTCTTAATCTAGCCTTCTCTGATTTTTTACTTTCACCACCAATTAATAGGCAAGGAACTAAGTAATGACAACAACCTGTAAGGGAAATAAGAACTTGGTAAATTTGTTGAGCTAGTTCTCTAGTTGGGATAATAATTATTGCAAAACAACCAGATTTACGATCCACTCTGGTTTTCATATTTAATATTCTTGATAAAATCGGAAGTAAAAATGCCAAAGTCTTACCAGAACCTGTCTGAGCATGGATGAATAGATCCTCATTGTTATTAGATAGTAATTGTGGTAAGACAAGTTTTTGAATGCTTGTTGGCTTATCTATTTTAAGTTTTTCATGCAAATGCTTTACAAGAATATCTGAGACTCCAGACGACTCAAAGTCATCTGCAATCAATGGAGCATTTGAAGGATTGGTTTCTTCATCCTCATTCTTTTGATTAATATTTTTCAAAGTATCAATTTTTCTGTTAGAAGTAAATAAAGATGTAACAACCTGCGAACTAATATGTGCAGGAATGACATTGGAAGGACCATCTTTTTTCTGCTTACCTTTTTGGTTGTCAGAGGCACCAGATTCTCCTGAAAAGGACTCCCAAGTAGCCTTGGCATCATTAGTCATCTCTAAATCATCGACAGCAACATCTCTTCTCTTATTTCTTCTATTGGAACCATCGTCTTTACCATTCGATCTCTTCTTTGGTTCTTTACCTTCCAATTTCATTTTCATCATTCTTCTCTCTTTCCAAGTGCCACTAGTGACGGTAGCTCTTTTAGAGATGGCCACATTTGGCTCATCACTCATGGTGAAGTTCAATAACATTCCGTCATCATCAGACATTGTTTAGTAGTATTGATTTTCAGCTTAGCTTGCGATAGGCTCTTTAAAAATCAATATGATAAATATATGTAAAACCAGTATTGATTCTTACTTTATTTTTATTTTATTTGCCTCAGGTACAACAATAACAGTAAATATCTTATCACAAAATAAGTTCACAATTATTCATTTCAAAGTACAGGACAATGACCATCAATAATAGAAAAGCATAATTATATCTAATATTTCTTATACCACTTTAATGTTATAACTTTTTATCTCATCTCATCTCATCGCATTAAAAAATTTTCCACCTAAAAGTTTTTGAGAAATCAAAATAAGTGAAAAGTTATAAAATAAGTGAATTAAGAATGTTAGAAAGATGGTTTTAAAGTGGCATCTACAGTATTTGAACGGGGTCGATCGTACTATTAGATACACAGCACATCGGTGTATAGTTTTCTGGTTTTAGTTTCGTATTAACTCGTTACGATTTTGGGACATACTGACTAGATATACATCATCATTATTATTGTTAAATAACAGTTGAAGGATGGATAGCGGTAACAAACTGTTTGTAACAGACGAAGGTGAGGATATAAATGTTGACCAAGAGCAAATTGTGGCCTTAGAGACTGAAAGCAGGGAGACCAATTCCAAAATGGATGTAGACGATGAAGCTAAAGGTGAAGACGAGAAAGGGTCTGCTCAGCCATATGAAGATGATGCTGATCCAGTTGTCAGTGAAATTCCGCTGAATTTACTTGGGACCAGCAAAGATCTACACGTCTTCCAATATGTCAATAGAACAAAAATATCAGGGCGCAAACCTTTGAAACTTCCTGCTGCTGGTAAGGTCAGATATCAAGAAAATTCATCGATGTGGGAGTTAGATATTCCTCTAGATGATTCGATATTCTTTAATAAAGAGAAAATTAACAAAGACTGGGAAGCGAACGATTATCAAACATTGAGAGGTGTTGGTGTTCCAAATGCAGGACAATATGCCGGTTTTGAATCAAATGGTCAAATGTACCTCGTGCCAGTTAATAGTGTTGCACAGTTGAGGCCTTATTTCAAATATATTGATGATTCTAACTATAAGAAAAAACAAGATGATATAAAGCAACAGACATCTAATGTCCCACAAAGAGCACATGTCGTCACAATGTCTGTGAAAAGTGTGAGTGAGCAGCAACAAAACAGACTAACAGGCTCCCTAATGGCACACAAAATATTAGATGAAGAGGAACCTTTAAATTTAGAATGGGATCGTTCTGAGAATGGAATTAAGCTTAAAGAAGATATCATAGAGGAGATGAAGAAACATCGTTTAAAAGCTGTGTGTACTGAGGAACAATATTTGTCGAATCTTGTATGAGACTCTGCCATGGATTCTAAATATTATGTTATGTTTTAGGTAGTATGATATATCTAATCTTTATATAACCATATATATATATTTAATTAAAAAATTTGCATTTATATTGAGTTTTCAAAATTTTGATTCTGTTATATGAAGAAGTCCAGAATTCTTCCCTTTCATGATAGGTTCCTAGTTTCAAATTTATATATTAACATAGTGATATTTGATAGAAGTTTTGTTATTATGCAGATTATTTTGATTGTATTATTTTTTATATAAGTATATTGTACTATTTGACAATTGTGTAATACGAGCCTCTAATCGTACCACATCTTAATCAATTCCTCCGAGACAGCACTTGGAGTCAATACACCTAAATCTGTGATCAGAGCTGTTATATAATCTTGGGAGGTATAGTCTGTTTTACGACCTTGAGTTATATCGAAGTCATTATCTTCCAGTTTATCGGTATTGGCTGCAATAGCATTGTCGCTACGGTTAAAATTTAAAGAGTCACCGACTAAAGGTAAGTCATCAGGCGACAAAGGAAACATTCTGACGAACTTATGACTTTCACTGACTACAAAGAATGGCTTTCTTGCTATTTTTGCTAAAACACCGATAGAATATGTGCCGATAATATTGACAATACCACCTGACTCAGTGACACCTTCAGCACCCACAAACACTTTATCAATTCTGTGGATGATGCTGCCGACTGCACTATCCACAATCATTGTAACAGGTATCCCTTTTGCTTTCAAAGCATTGTAACATCTTATCCCTTGGTCAGAAGGCCTTGATTCAGTGATCACACATCTAAATCTAATGAAATTCTCTGCAGCATGGGATAATAACGAGAAGACAGCTCTTGAATGACCGTGTAATAAGATGGTATCATCGTCAGTGATAAAATCTTTACCAATCTTAGCTATCTTGTCACGAGATTGTTTTGATCTCGAAACGAATAACTGACCATTTTCAATTAAATGTCTTTTACAACTTTCCCAATCACCGTAAAGTTGAGTATTTTTCAAAACAAAACGCATGAAAACATCACAACCAGCTCTTAATGACATAGAGTTAGGGATGGAATTAATCAATTCTTCAGTGGCAGATTTGATAGAATTGATCATCTCTGCTGCTGTCTCGGGGTTCTTCACTGTCAATAAAGTAACCAAAGCTTCAATAGCAGCAATAGGCATGGTAACCTCGGTATCTTCCTCTAAAAACCCTAGATACGTCTCTGTGATATTAAACTCACTCATATCTCCAACTATAATTTTATAATTCTTTATTTGTTTGATTGTTCAATCAAAATTAATTACTTCAACAATATCACGTCTTCTTCACCATAAAACAAACTGAACCGTTCCTAATTCAAGTACTGTTTAATGTATTGCTCAATATATAACAGTCGAGAGACTCACAACACACACTTACCCTTCATATATGGTGTTTAAGAACAATAAAACAAGTTTATTCATCTTTTAAATTTGAATTAAAATTATTTTTCAGCTTCTCATCGCATCTGAAATTAACATATTTAACAGAATTTGGAAAAAAGCTCAGAACAGTTCTGATATTTTAGAGTTGAGTTTATATATTTGAATAAAGGTCTAGCGTATGTCTTTCAACACTTCGACTAATTAATCTTTTGATTCCAACATCGTCCTCTGCAAGGTGCAGTGATCTGTGAAACTACGAGGTATCAATTCAACTATATACAAATATTTTACAATGGCTAAAAAACTTATTTCATGTACCTCTCCATTGGCTCTGTACAATTTATTTTCTGCTTTAGCTTGGGGTAGTATTTTGTTCTATGTTGTCTTTGTTTACAACTTTGTTGGACAACCAGACTTTTTCATCAAATCCAATAAGTTAGTTATATTTGTTCAATGTGGTGCCATCATTGAAATTTTTAATTCGTTATTTGGTATAGTGCGTTCTCCCTTATTCACTACTGTTGCACAAGTTGCTTCTCGTTTACTAGTGGTTATTGGTGTTTTCTACTTATTACCTGAAACGCCAGCATGTCATGATTTTGTTTATGTCACTTTATTATTCGCATGGTCATTAACTGAAACCGTTAGATACCTTTTCTATTTCTATCAATTGACCACTGAGAAAGGTGCTCCAACGTTCCTACTCCTATTAAGATACAATTTATTTATTGTTTTATACCCATTGGGCGTCACTAGTGAACTAGTCATCATTTACTCCTCATTGGCTGTTGCTGAAAGGCTGTATTCGACCACTTATAAATACACTTTGATTTTCTCAATGTTGACTTATATGCCAGGTTTACCAATGCTGTTTACTCACATGGTTGTACAAAGATCTAAAATAATGCAAGCATACTACGAGGAGCAAGAAGCAAGCAGTAAGAAGAAGGAATAAAGCCTCTCGCTCTCATTCTGTATCAACATATACATAGATATATATATACTTTTTTGTAAACTGAATATATGAACTTGAGATTTGTTTATCCATAGCTCGTTTAATGGCGTAAATGGAATTTCAATTACACCAATAATTTTAAATAATACATATTAACCTCTAAATGATCATTATCCGTTACAGCAAACAACACAAAGTGTCCATTTATTTATTCATTAATGCACTTTTATCATTGATTGCATTAAAAACCTTTATTATGGTTTTAGCATTTTACGCGATGTTTTCAATTGCATCAACATCAAATATAAAATAACTTTAAATGAGGATTAGTATTGATTAATGATGATCTAACCTGTTGAATTCTTGCAATAGATAACAATACCAATTCTACAATCAAAAAATTTGATAGTGATTGGATAATTGGGCAGTTTTTAAGAACGTATTGATTGGCTTGGAGATTAAACCAGTAAATGTTACATTGATAATAAGACAACGATTTACAGAGTAGAAGTCATCAAGTCTGAGATATCTCTCCCAGTAGTTTATTATTAGAGGTTTTGGAGACTGGAATAGAGTGTTTAGGGACTGCTTTAGATCATTGGATTAAAGAATGCCAAACAATGAAGATGCGATATTGGAAAATATTATTAGTTCGTTGAACAAATACCAAGAAATTGCAGTTAAATTTGATTATAATCAGGCTTTGCAAGTTATAGCTGGTCCAGGTACTGGTAAGACAAAAGTACTGACTTCAAGAGTTGCCTACATGTTGTTGAAACATAAAATCAGACCGCAGAACATCATTGTAACAACATTCACTAATAAAGCTGCTAAAGAGATGATTGATAGACTGGCTAGTTTACTTAAAGAAACAGACATAAAAGTCAGTGACTTAATGATTGGTACCTTCCATAGTATATGCATGAAAATATTAACGAGATTTGGAAGTAGGATTGGATTACCAAATGGTTGGAGGATTGCAGACGAAAAAGAAGTTGAAACAATAGTAACTGACTTAGTAAAACGAGTTCCAGATCAAATTAGAGATTATGCAAATAGTAGGACCAGAAAAGTTAACTTGTGTGTTCCTAGTAAGAATAATAGTGATGAATGGGTTTTGAATGCAAAGGTTATTAAAAAAATAATAGAAAAGTTGAAGACCGATGCAATTATACCTGAAAGTTACTTTAAACTTGATGAGCATGATCCAGCATTAGCATATTTTTATAAAGCTTACCAAGAAGAACTTCAGAAGTTAAATGCATTAGATTTCGATGATTTATTAATGTTTGCATTCATATTACTCTCTAAAGAAAGATGTTTACCTAATATACGGCATGTTCTTGTAGATGAATTTCAAGATACGAATGGTATTCAAATCGACCTAATGTATCTATTAGCTAAAGGTAATCATCATCAATCAAGAGGGGTTACAGTTGTGGGAGATCCTGATCAAAGTATATATGCATTTAGGAATGCATTATCTCATAATTTTAATGTCATGTCAGAGAGATGTCCAATTCAAATTTCTCAAGTTATTTTAGAAGAAAACTATCGTTCTTCACAAAAGATTTTAGATACAAGTGAAGTATTAATCAGTCAGCAGACGAAAGGTAGAACAAAAAGAGTACCTCTAAAAGCTCAGTTTGATATTGATTTTCCTCCAGTATATATGAAGTTTCCAACGAACTTTTTACAGGCTCCTTCACTAATAAGAGAAATGTTATATTTAAAGTCTCTGCCGTCTCTATTCACGTACAATGATTTTGCAATACTAGTTAGGCAAAGACGACAAATTAAGAATTTAGAAAAAGCATTAATAGAAAATAGAATTCCTTATAAGATAATTAAAGGGCACGCATTTTGGGAAGCTAAAGAAGTTATATCTATGCTAGCCCTTATCAAATGCGTGTATTCTGACAATGACAAGAGCTCTATCATATCAAGCTTATTGTATCCCTCTAAGGGCCTTGGCCAAGTATCTGCAGATAGAATAAAATCTAAAATCGAAGAGAGCGGCAACCTTGCCCCTTTCTTGGTATTAAAAATGATTGGATCAGGTGAACTAACTTGTGATGTTCCAGATAAGTCAGTAAAAGTTGTGAAAAATTTTATATCACTAATTGAAGAATGTAGAGGAATGTTAAATTCACCATCTTCTTCATTATATATTAATCTGTTCAACAAGCTCTATGAAAAATCTGGTTTGAAACATGAATACCTATATGTCGATGGTAAAAAGAAATCAGAAGTTAATGATGATGATGAACCAAACGAGATGAATCCCAGGCATCAGAATATCTTACTATTAAGGGACTATTTTACAGGGAATAAAAATTCTAATTCAACTGATCCATCTAATTTTAAGATTAACCAACAAGTTTTGAGTCCGCATGAATATATTAGAGAGTTTTTCAATGGTTTATCCTTGAATACTGTAGATAATAATCAAGAGATTGAAACAGAGGAGGAAAGATTTAAAAGAGAGTTGCTCGATAGGGAAGGTTATGTGACTATCTCAACTATTCATAGTTCAAAAGGTTTAGAATGGCCAGTAGTTTTTATACCGGGATGCGATGACGGTATCATACCTTGTATTTTTAACGACGATACTAAGGGTGCATCATCTGATTCAGATGACGATGATGATGATGATGATCATAAGAATGGTAAAAATAAAAAGAAATCAAAAGTAAATAGTACAGATGAAAATGAGAATGAAGAAAGAAGAATGTTTTTTGTCGCCCAAACTCGTGCTAAATTTCTATTATACTTATCATCTGTTGAAAGTATGGATGAACAGTTTCCCAGTAAAGCGAGCAGGTTTTTGACTCCTGGGTTATTGGCCACTATGGCAGATGATCAACGAGTATTTGCCAGCATTGAAAATATTAAGCAATTATATTTAGCCATGAAAAACAACATGAGCATTCCAGAACAATTTTCTTTATCAACGTTAGTGAAGGATTATAACAAATTTGTAGAGAATAGAAGGGAATTCTTTTATTGGAATGAAAATATAGTTCGTGATATTATGCGTCTGGATTTAAAAACCAATTCAGTAGATATAAAAAGCAATCCTTTTACCACAGCTGCATTTCAATTAGGACTTGATAATAAACCATCCAATAAAGTGCGTAAAAATCAATATAGTCCGAAGGGTAAGGAAAGAATTAAGGTAAATAAGAGTCCTGGGAAAGTATACGCACCTGGCAATGATATCTCTCCTTTTAAATCAACTTATAGTAAAAAGACCACATTTGCCCCACAATATACACCTTCAAGGACTATATTTGAGTTGGAACAAAACACAAACCCAAAATTTGCACCAAAAGTTAAAAATAATACTCAGTCTTCTAAACCAGTGCTAAATAAAAAAACTTCTCCAAAGAGGAGGTTATTTGTATCTGATTCAAATGCTCGTGTAAGTTCTAATCTAGGCCACGATATGTCAGCATCAGTAAAATCAAATCCCGATGTAACTAGTAAAGTTTCATCCACATCAATTCGTGCAACTTCAAAAGTAGGTAGAAAAATTTGTGTCAGTGCTATTAATATTGACGACAATGTTCCGTTAACATCTCAAAAACTCGAATATACTTCAGAATCTAATTCAATTATTGACACCACGGCTGCAGAATTGCTTCATAATCCAAATGACTCTTCGATCGACAATCGTCCAATAATTGCTAGTGCTAAAATATTAGCGGATGCTGTTAAAAAGTCTAAATCAACTAATGAAGGAAAGTCAGGTCGAAAACCGAAAGTCAAACAAGAATTGAATGCTAGCCAATTTGATATATTTACGCAACTATCCAAAGCCAAAAAGAAAGCTAAAGGAAATAATAGTGAAATTATTATCATTGATTAGTATGACATTACACGTTTTTTTATGATCTATATAGATAATATTATTTTACCAAATAAAAAATTTTTAGTAGTAACTATTTCTATATATTATATGCAAGTTGGACAACTGAACGTTTTATTTGGGTTTCAATGTAAATTAATCTATATTTTTCATGTGTTTTCTAGTTAATTTTTTTACGTTCTTATTTGATGTCTCTGAAACACCGTATGTAACCTGAGTGTGTCCATAACTGAATGCAGAATTTGAATCATCATCCTTTTCATCTTTCGATGATATTTTTATATGGTTTAATTGATTGTTTTCAACCGGATCTTTATCAGACATTAGTTTTCCCCAGCTTGCTAATCTTTTTACAGGTTCGATACTTTTTGAAGGACTCAGTTTCTGTCTTTTAATAGATGGTGTACTATCCATCTCCAAACTAACTTTAGATGGTAAAGGATCTTGTTTTAAAAAATGACTATTAATTTTTACATCTGATGGTTTATTAGGTGAGTAGGCTTTTAGCTTATTTAAAAATTCATCCTTGGAACTTTTAATGGAAGGATAGGTAAAATCATTTTTAACTTGAAATAAATCAGAAACAGAATCAACTGTATTTAATTTTGACTTTTGTTTAATCGTACATGAAAAGTCATCTTTTTTACCTCTAGGACACATTATACACCAATTCATATTATTCAAATGAATCAACTGGCCAATTTCGGCGTCACTTACTTCATTTGCCTTATGAAACATCTCTAATAGGAAAACAGGCGTAACTACAGGTATTGAATGTTCCTCTTTAATAAATTCAATTTTCTTTTTCATAGAATTTCTAAAAACTTGCTTGTTATTTTTTTCTTGGTTAGTTTTGTGATCTTCTATAAATAAATCACTATATTCATTCTTCCATAATACATGATCTTCTGGAATGCTTGGTAGCGACGATAAATTAATAATTAACAAATCTGTAGTCCTGTTTAAATATTTCATGTAATTGATTCCCATAGGTTTCAAAATATCAAAAATTTTAGTTAGATGCAATAATTCTACACCGTGAAACCCAGTAATGGATACATTCAAATGCAAATTTTCACTATGTAATAACTTTTTGTTAGGTTTAATCTCAAATTCTTTTGTCAATAAAAATGGTTTGGACCATGAATCTAACGGTAATAATAACTTCTTGTAGTGTAAACACCTTTCTACGAAAAATTCAGTTACTAAATTAGAATTTGAAGAAACCCCTAGTTCTTCTATCGATCTATCACATGGTATAATAATGAAAACAGTCTCATCGATATTAGAGTCTGGCATATCCTCGATTATTGTACCATCATTCTGTTGAATGACTTTTTCGAGGATCCTCTGATGTTTCTCAGAAAAACTATTATGTATATGAAATTTATATTTATCAAAACATCTTCCAGTATCTGCTCGCAATGCAATTTTTTGATCAATACCATTATGAATAATTGGTTTATTTTTTTCCATATTAGTACCTTGTGATAAATTATTACTTATCACCTTATTCCAAAGCTTGTTACCTTCTGTTTTAAATTTATTTAACATTGTAGATGTAATAATAGTGCTATCCCCGGTATCACTGTCTTTATTTATATTGTCTACGTCTTTATTACGTGTTTTCATCAAATTATAGTCTCCTATCTTATCCCAACATTCACATGCATTTGAACCTATATCATCGTACAATGAATTCAATACATTATCTAACAAATAGTATGGGTCAAATTGAAGCATAGCATTTCTTTTAAGGCAATCTAAAAGCCATTTATAGTGTATGATTGCTAATCCTTGTGATCTTGCAGCATCGACTCTAGCACCTTGTGGGTTATCTGTAATAAATACAGCAGGAGATGATGTAGTGGATCTACAATCTTTAATGAAGTTGTTAGAATTACAAGAAGCAACTCCTAACTTGGTACAAACTTTTTCTAAATCCAAAATTTTGGGAAGTTCTGCCGTTGCTGGTTTATCATCAGGAAACTTTAATTTCTGAGAAATTCTTCCAATAAAAACTCTAAAGTTTTCCAAAGGTGGTATTGAATATTTAGCCTGCAATACTGCCATCATTCTAGCCTTCAGTCGTCCATCACCTTTTAAATGTTCAAAATTTGAATGATTTTCTAAAGTCACATCATCACCAGATAACCACAGTTGATAAATTTGATTCAGAGTAGCTACATTTATAAATATTATATCCGCCCTATATTTAACAGCAAATTTATACTTTTCTGTATTTTTACTTTGTCCAATAACTAATACATTGACATATTTTGTTAAATCTTTAGAGAAATTACCACCTAATTTAATAATTTGTTTAGATATTAACCTGGATGCTTCTTCAGCCTGTATTGCGGTTGGGCAAAATGTAATGCCGTGAAATGGTTTCATTGAAGTAACATAAACAAAAAAGCAAATTAATCAATTGATTTGTATAACAATAGTAATGTTTTTAAAATAATATTCCCTTGTTATTGAAGGTTTGACAAGCTACCTCTTACTAAATTTTTTAATGAGGTTAGGTAATATATAATATCACTTGGCTCCTTGACCTTTAGTTAACCTTGAGAACCTTCTTATCACAATTTAAATCAAAATGTGCAGCATTAATAATTAAAATATCTTTAAATGTCTTCAATTTGATCTATTTACCTTTCGGCGCCTGTGCGGTTAAGCGAAGTGTATGAGCATTGAAATATATTCAAATAAATTACAATATAAAACAATTTCTTAACTTAATCGCAGGCTAGTAAATACAAAAATGAAAGGTAAAAGTATTATAGACGTATGCATTATATATCTAGCTTACTTTGAAAGTGTGCTAATTCAAATTTTATGGAATAGTGATCATCAATAATTTCTAAGGAGAATTATAGAAGCTCTCAATCTGCTAAACAATTATTACTTTGAAAATTTCTGTGAACTTTCGAAAACTATATTAATACAGTGATAGTATGTCGAATTCTTATAACTCTGTGGCACCTTTTAAATTAGGTTCAGCAAGAAGTAGAAAGAAAGACGATTCGAGCAACAATAACAAAACAGCAACAGCCAATAACTTAGATGACAGTGAAGATGGCTATAATGTTATCGATATTCTACCTTTATCTAACTCTTCAAAGTCTGCTACAAATGAAATAAATATGAAGAATAAAATCAATAGTGATAATTTAAACAATAACACTGCTCCAAATCAAAATAATTTTCCATTTGCTTTTCAACCGCAAAACATGGGACAAGTGCCTTTTAATCCCTATCTTTTACCCAATATAAGTAATAATATCCCCGCAAATCCACAATTACCTTTCATTACACCGAATTTTATTAGCAATTTAGTTCCAACGTCGAGTGGAACAATGAATGATATAGGATTGAACCAAAAACGTCCAAAACGTACGAATCATAATATGAACAGCAATATCAAAAATAGAAACTCAATTGAGTCCAATAAAAATAATGGTTCTAGTATTAAGGGTTCGATGGATTTATTTATGAATGATACGGAAAGGAGAAGGAAAAGAGCAGAAAAGTTTAATACACCAACAAAAACAGTGAATAAAAAAATTGATATAGTGGATAACTTCAATGATTTGAATGCGATCAGTTCAAAATCTGAAATGTATGATAAGAATAAAAAAATAGTAGGTTGTTGTCAGACACTTGAAAAATCATATTTGAGGTTAACTTCTGAGCCAGATCCAAATCTTGTTCGTCCATTGACTATATTAAAGAAACATTTTGCAAATTTAGAAAAACTTAATAAGAAAGGAACAACCACTTATAAATATCTTTGTGACCAATTGAAGGCAATCAGACAAGATTTAAGAGTACAGATGATTGAAAATCAATTTACCGTTAAAATATATCAAGAACATGCCCGTATAGCGTTAGAAAATGGTGATATAGGAGAGTTCAATCAATGTCTAAGTAGATTATACACGTTATTTGAGAAACCGAACATCAAAACATCTTGCATAGAAGAATTCACCACCTATAGAATCCTTTATTATATTTTAACTGAAAATTACGCTCAAATTACAGCATTAAAACTGGACTTGCTCAAAAATAAACTAGCGGTTCATAATAACTTTGTTGTTCAAATAGCATTTTTAATGGCAGAAGCTCATATTGTAAATAATTATAATGAATTCATGGAGTTGGCTGCTTTACTAGATGGTAGAGCGCAGAGTTTGATTAATATTTTTATTGATAAAACGAGAATGAAGGCATTATTGTCTATATGCAAAGCTTATAACCAAATCAGTATCGATTTTCTAATAAAAGAATTGAGATTCAGTAATTATGAAGATATTGAACGGTTTTTCACGAAAAATAAACTATCACAACATATTGTTGTTAGAAATGAAGGACAAGAGAATGAATTTAGATATCTTGAATCTAAAAACTGCAGGGCATATTTGGCACAATTTTATTCCTCATTTCGCAAAATTGAAATTAAAGGTCAGAAATAATTTACTAAGTATTTTTCATTACTACAAGCACCATAGAGATTTATGGCATATACAGAATATCAAATAACTATGCAATCGTTAAATTTGTAAAATGAACATAGATACAATTAATAGTAAACTGAATATGATTGTCTTTATTACTATGTATAATGTGTATGAATACAATATACAGTGTTATCTTTATATCATTTTGTTGGATGTATTTAGATGCCTTTCAGGATAGATACTGTTACAATATATAATTAGTAGTTAGTCATCCTACTCAATTTCTAGATCCAGAAATTTTACTTGCCAACCTTTGATAAATGCCTGTTGATAAATATCATCATTTGAAAGTTCTACAATATACCAACCATCTAAATTGGCTTTAATTTTATATGTTTCTTCTTCGGGAATACCTGGTATTCTTTTTTTAATCACTTCTTTTAATTCCTTTAGCACTGCTATTTCATTATCTTTACAATTAATAGCAAAATACTGATTATTATAGCGTACCTTAATCATCATTAGTCTATAGTCTAGTAATTCTACCGTGTCTTTAGTTAACCAAACAAATAATAGTTGTCGAAGGATTGGTGACGTGCAGTTAACTATTACATTGACAAGCTCAGTCAAATAATTATTTAAGGTTGTCATTCTGTTACTATCAAGATATGAGTCTGGTTTCATATTATTTGTACAACAATGTGGGATTGGTAGCCGTGGTATTTTCAATGAAGGTGGGGCTAACTCAGCAATCATTGAATGTAAACGATAGAAACTTTCATAGTAACGTTCTGAAGTGTATTCTTTGTGAGTTGATGAACTTCTTACTGCCAAATGATATAATAAACGATTTTCTTTGCTTTCGATGTGGGTCAGCTTGCAGTACTCTATTGCTGATAGAAACGTATTCACATGATCTCTATTGTCCTCATCGATTTTATCAACTGTGCTCCCACCTTTTAAATTACTCTGGGAAATAGTTTTCGATCTCGATATTGAGGCGATTGAAAAGTTTTTTGATATTATTGTCATTGGAGAGGTAGGAGGTGTTATACTGACAAGTGGTTTATTTTTTGTAAAAATAGGTGGCAAACCTAATGATTTGCTTAATTCTACGTTCTCATCTAGATAATCCATTGGAACAAGACCTGTACCGATTGAAGAAATTGATCTAACTAGACAGAAGCCATTTTCTTCAATTGAAATCA
Source organism: Tetrapisispora phaffii CBS 4417 (assembly GCF_000236905.1). Taxonomy (NCBI): domain Eukaryota; kingdom Fungi; phylum Ascomycota; class Saccharomycetes; order Saccharomycetales; family Saccharomycetaceae; genus Tetrapisispora; species Tetrapisispora phaffii. Next base: position 299,045 of record NC_016521.1, read on the forward strand.
TTTGCACTAGTTCTTTTGCTGCAACTTTTAGGTATTTCTTTTTATTATTATTGTTTTTGTTATTAACTGTTTCATCAGTAGAAGTATATTCCCAATCTTTTTGATATTGTAGAATCTTAAGTTTTTAGATTCCTTTTTTGTTATTGCTTTTGGCTGATTAAATCCATCTTTCCTGATAGGCAATGAGATAGTTCTCTTTAAAGTGTTTTCGTTCCTTTGTAATTCTGCCATGTCTTTTAAAACTGGCGGAACTTGTGGCAGGTTAGCTTCATTCAGAGCTTCATTGCTTCTATTGATCTGATGAATACTTTTTTTGTCAAACTTTTTATTGAATTTTTCCTTGAAAACATTGTACGCTTCACTTATGACTTAAAGACAATTTGGATGTTAAGGATGAATGTATGTGTTTCTGTGGGTTGGTATGAATGGATTGATGCAGTATATTTTTTATAATTAGATATGTTTTTTATCTTTATTTTATTTCTAACTAGAATTGAAAGAAATGTAGATTAAAGGTAAATTTCAATATAAATACTCAAAATTATTGACTGAATAGCATATATATGTTTACTTTATTATATCTATTTGCCTTCATAATACCTGTTCCTTATCTTTTTCCACTATGCTAATATTTTGAGTTGGGCAAAGTGATATTTTATTAGCCTGTTGTTGTTACAATAGTCAGGTATTATAATTAAGCACTTCGAAAACTGAGAAATATATAATAACAGCTTTCATTTTTGGACACACGAGTTTTCCGAAAGGCTACGTTACATAATGGTACCGCCGATATAATCTGGAATCGAGTTCGATGTATCTTGTCCAGTTAGGCAGTTCCCAGTTCGAGCGATTGTTTACAGAACGAAGAACCCTTCGAGTTCCAAGATCTGAATCTTGAATTATTTTCGTGTTCGTTAGAAAGCGTTTCTGCGCAAGTATAATGCATTCTTTCCGTTTCAATTTTTTGAAAATGTTGAAATTCATGCTTTAAAATTAAATTCCAGTTTACGCGTTTTTATTGTAGATGACATGAAGAGAAGACCTATATAATACAGTAACGCTGTTGAATTCAGTTTAATGTTGTACCAAATGGTGTGCTTGCCATAAGCCCAGTCCTTAGCGAAGTTGGTTATTCATAGTTATACATGCTATATATCTATACGTACCTCACAATAGGGTACACCGATTGGCAATTCTTTGTTGGATCAATAAAATTCTCGAAACTTCTCATGCATTTTTAATCAATTGACTATTGCAGATTTGTTTGGCCTATGTTATCAACTGTTCTTATTTCCTCATCAGAAGCTATCTATAGAAGATCGTCTTAACGACAATATATGTAACTATATATATTTATACGTTTTATTCATGTATATTGGAGGTCTATCGTTGTCCCTTAGAAATTAAAATCGAAAGCATGTCGCGTCAAAGGAAATGACAGTATTTTACCGTAAATGGCACGAAATCGGAATAACAAAACATCGTTTTAACTATAAATGAGGAATATTTCATTATATGTTAATATACTGAATATAAAGAACGTTCATACTAATATTGAATTATTAACAATTGGATTAGAGTATATAAAATAACTATTGGGTGTTTTTTTGAGGATAGATGATTCAATGATAAAGTTTGGTGAAAATCTACCATGTTTGTTTTCAATGAATCTTACGCTTAAGAAACGTGGTCATTGTTTATCTTGTTTTGTTTGTTTTTTCATTAACGACTATCAACTTTACTTTAAATGTTTTTCATTTGCTTTGGTTTCGATGTCAACACTCCCGAGTCTTCAAGTCTTTTCCTTACGAATTCGTAAACAGTGAAAGTCACTGCTTGACCAGGTGCGACTCTCATTACTCTTGGAGTGATACCTTTATATAATGCGGCGACACCTTCTTCCTTTACTAATTGAACGCCAATATCGTAAATTTTTTTCCAGCTTGAAGTTTTAATCTTGGAAACACTTTTATCTTTTTGTAATCTTGTCTTAATTGTGTCCAATGGTGCGTTTGAGAATGGTCCAATAGCACCAGATACCAGGCCAATACTAGAAGTTTGCCAAGATGGCAAAACCTCTGTGTTTTGTTTTTTTGTCAAGTACTCTTTCAACTTGGAATAAACTGTGAAATTAGCACCTTGATTCGTTGCTTGTCTTGCTGCTGTCAAAGAGACGCCTCTGTACAATGTGCCGGCACCTTCTTCTTTCACAATTGTATATGCAGCATGGATAGCATTCTTGTACCTAGGAGCCGCATTTGTTGCTGCTGTTGTCGTTGCAGCTGATGTTGCTGCGCCTGCTGTTGCAGTTGTTGCTGCTGAAGTCTGTACAATTCCTTCACTGGTGGCAGCTAATGTCACAGGACTCGCAACAGTCTGTGCCATTTGTTTGACCGGAGCAGCTAGATGTTGCGCTTGCAATCTGATTTTGACTACCTCCATTGGATTCACCACTATAACTGCTTCTGTGATCCCTGCTCCCACACCTGCAATAAAAGTATTACCTGTTGAGAGTTTACCAGTTGATTTATCAGTCAATAGGCTTCTATATTGCTCGTATGAAGAAAATCTAATTGCCATTTTTGGAATGATGCCTATTACCACCGCACCAAGCCCTTTATACAGCGCAATAAAGCCCTCATTTCTATATATATTTGAACCAGTTTTCAGGAAGCCAGGATTCTTGATATTTCCCAATGATATTTTTTTATGAATCTGCATTCTAACTTTTATTGTATCCAATGGATGACAACATAGAGCCTCGAATAAACCGGCAGTACCACCAGCAACCAAATTGATTGCTGGAGAAGATACATTTTTCTTTTGTGACATTTGTGATTAGTTGTGATTGATATTGTGTTATATTGTATTGTTGTTATATTGTAAATGTATATTAAAATAATAGAGCAATCTATGAGTGGAGAACACCAAGATGAGAAATGATAAAAAATAAAACAAGTGGTATATTTATATATATGTGTGTGTGTGTGTGTGTGTGTGTGTGTGTGTGTGTGTGTGTGTGTATTAGTTAAAGCGTAATGAATTGTAGTCATGCTAAGATGTCTCAATTTTAAATAATGGATAAATGGAGCCTCTATAATCATTACCAATTCATTTCGAACCCATCTGTAATTGTAATTTGTAATGATCTCCGTCTCCAATTAGTAATAGAGAGCCATTTGATGATTTTGTCTGTTGTTTGTAGGCAACGTTGGATAATCCGGATAAAATGAAGGTTTTTTTCCCAATAGAAGGGTTTTTGTTTTTATTTCGATTAGAGTTCCTTTCATCCGATAAGAGTGACCATAAGCACTAAGAGGAATCGCCACACAACAGGGACACAGGGGACAGGGGAAACAGGAAGGCCGCCATCACAATTAGGGAAAACCACAATAACGGCTTTTGTCACAATCGTATATATATATGGCTATATATATATGTATGTAGCCATATAGCTAGACAAGTGTACGATCGTGATTGGTATTCGATTCCAATTGTGACAGGAGATGGTGGGAAAGATAGCCGCCCTCCCCTAATTCACAACGCACCCGGCCTTATGTACACATTGGTCATGCATGTGGGACAACTTCTATACGGTTCTCCGCAATTCAATCGCACCCGCTTCGTCATTACTCCACTTTCTACATTCTTTCTCCGTCTTTTTCTTTTTGAGAACTTAAAAAATATATATATATGATGTCATGTATGATAACCAATGGCAAATAAATAGGTTTTTGTGTCATTATTGATTTTAACTTAAAACGGTTAAAACTTAAAAATGTAAAGATATATAAATCAGGGATATCTCTGTTGATAAATATTAACTTTTAATTTTAATGTTGTATTGGTAGTGTATTGATTGATTAATTGACTTTCTTGTCTCCTTAAAAATTGAGTTCTGCATAATAATAAGTTATGTTTATTGGAAGATCTGCTAATTTTATTATCACACATATATACATATATATAGAAACAAATTGTTTATTTATCTAATAACTCAATTTCTTTCTATATGCGCATATGTGTGCATATAGAAAGAAAGGTTGGACTTTATATATATAGTCATCGTTTTACATCTGATTGTTTTTGGTAGTTCACCTTTAGTGTGATTAATCATATATTAATATATATATATATATATATATATATATATATATTATTATTATTATTTTGTGTGAATAGCGTTAATTAGCCCATTATCTATATTACATACATATATGTGTATGCGTATGTCTGTACAGGTATAATTACAACATATACTGTTACAACAAAGAGATTAGCCAAACAATGAAACCTCCAGGGAGTGCAATCATTAGAAAATATTTAAATATAGATAAATTAGAAGATTCGTTGTCCCTATTAGGTTGTAGTAAGGAAATTAGTAGAGGAGGTAGTTCGCATCTCGAATTAGATATAAGTTTTGATCAAAATGATGAAAGTTTTGATGTTTATTTGGATCTGTTCGATAATGATTTTTCAATAAGTAGTGATTTCGATACTTCAGGAATAATTGATACTAATAATCACAAGAAGGACAACAATGACAATAATGACAGTAATAATAAAAATAGGACAAAAAAAAGAAATTACTACGACCTGATTAATTCATCGTACATTACAGGGAATAACACTAACCTTCTCTACAACAATAAATCAGTTACATGTGAATTTCATTCAGAGAACAGTTCAGCACCAAGTTATCTAAAGTTATCTGCAATTGAAAATGAAAATCCATTAACTATTAATAATGAAAAAGTATTACCAAAGAGGAACAGAAAAAAAAAGAAAACTGATAAAGTCGATTTACAATTCGTAAAATTGATTACTGAAAAATTGAATAGGTATGATTCAAGAAATTTAATAATGAATAACAAATATAATGATGATTTAGATTATTTTGATAAAGTACGGTTTCAAGAAATTTTATACAAATTCAGTAAAACTTATTTTTAAAGAGTTTCAAAAATATAATAATTCGAATTTGACACTTTAAGTGATTATTTTGGTTTTATAATACACTAGATTTTGCATAGAATGGCTCAACTTTCAACATACACATAGATAGATATTTATTTTTGCATACATTTATTTTACAATACAAATTAGCAATTTTCATTTTTATTATTGATTCAACTATATAAATATAGCTAGATACTATATGCATATTTGTTATAAATTGTCCTAATTTTTTTTAGTAATGAATTCATTTTTGTTCATAGTTTTTTTGATAATACTTCTTCACCCAAGGTTGATGGCAAATATTTAATTCAATTGCCCTTTGGAACTTCATAAACCAGTCGTCTTTATCAACTGAAGATGTATCGGTATTCAAATTAATAACTTCATCATCATTGAACACAATTTGAATTGAGCCACTGAATAAAATTTGATCTGTGAAATTCCTCTTAATATTTGCTTCATCACCTTTATCATGTTGACCATTCCCGTTCGTAACGCTTTCGTTGCCATTTAAAATCGATTTCACATTTAATAGATTGATAGTGACCACGGGTTGCATCGAAGCAACATGATACCCTATTAACGAACTACCGCGTAATTTAAAGTATCTCCTTGTTAAAACATTCGCAACATCTCCACCTTCTTGTAATAAGTAACCTTCTTTTGTAATTAATTGTTGCTCTTGGTATTTAGAAACGATTTTGTTGCATTTCTCAAGTGAAGTTGGGAATTTTTCTAAATTATCAACCCTTTCAAGATAACAGATATCAAGACTGATTTTACCTACTTTGTAAGCTGGTAATCTCGTTGCATTAGCTGAAGAATTGTGAGCCTTTGAAGCTTTCTTACTCCATTCGTTAATTAGATCAAATGAAAGAATGTGCCTGCTAAATTTCACTTTTTCTAATAATTCTTCATCTATTTTAATTTCAGCTTTACCATAGGAGCCATCGGTAGCAACTAAGGAGTCCCATTCATCGTGTACCTTTGTAGGTCTTTGAATATACTTCTTCTCATACGTATATGATTTCTTACCAAATAGACTCTTCTTATTGACAGGAACTTTTTGAGTAACCTCAGCAATCTCGAATTCAGGCTTTTTGTATTTCAATTTCAATGTTAGAATGATATTCGTACCTAATTGTTTAACGATGCTTTCGAAGTTCTCACTTAATTGCATCTTACCAGTTACTGACATTTCTTGCCACTTAGTCTTAATGACATTTATACCATTGTCAAATTCAATACAATATGTTGCTTGATGATGTTTAATACCTGGTAAGTTAAGAACAGAAATATCTTTCAGTGTAATGTAAGCACTCCCTAAATCACTTAGTTGTGCTTTCTGCTGGACAGCTTCCTTTGGATGTCTACCTGGAGAGTTATCAACAAGTTCTATGTCTTTTGGCTTTTCCAATTGAAGTGGCTCTTGAATTTTCTCATTGTCTTGCTCAACATGCTTCAATTTTTCAGTTAAAATATGCAAGTCAGGTTTATTTTGAACTTCATTAAAACTTTGAAACTTACCAGTTTTTATAACTTTAAAAGGACTGCCGATATGCATAGAGGTCAGAATATCGTTGGAATTGGTAGGCTTGCCTGATGCTGCTTTTAATTCGGCCACAGAAACAGTTCTAGCTTCCAATATATGGTTTATCTCATCCTCGTCGATACTTAACGTTTCAGTCTGTTCACCGCTTACATCAACATCAATACCAAATGTGTTTATTCCATGGTTAACGTGAATATTATTTTCAAGAGCTCTTTTAACTGTTTTTTCGGTTGTAACTTGGCTAACAACTCTATTAGAAGCAGTAGATAGTATTTTTGATAACATCTCACTTGATAGCGATTTATGATCATGAGAAATTTGACTCTTTATATCATATTCGCTTTCCCAGAGTCCGTATTTATTATTACTCGTTTTATTCATTTCATAAACATCTAGCAGCGATGACTGATATACAGAGTTGGAGTCTGAATTGTTAGAGTCGTCACCGTCATTAATCTTTTCATCTAATATAGCAGGCAAAAAATCAAAACTGTTTCCTAATACCATGTAGGTGTCATTAATTTTATTAGGAGTGATAGATTCTTCGAATATCAAATGTTCGCTATTATTAGTAGTATATTCATTAACGAAAGCTCCAGGCAATAAATTATCATAATGTAAGACATCGTTAGCTGTTTCATTAGCAGTTTTAAATGTTTCAACATCACTGTATGACAAAGCTCTAGAATGAGATGTGTCATAACTTTTTCTATTTTGTTTCATTTTATTTTGAAGGACTCTTGAATTACTAACTTTTCTCCTAACCGGATCTAATGAACCAGATAAATTAGCGATAAACATCTCCTCTTCCAACTTGAAACTGCTTTGTCTGCTTTCTGGATTATAAATTCTGCTTCTACTAACAAGACGTGGTTTATATTTGAAGGTAGAACTTGATTGACGTGAGGCGGCTGAACTTTGGACACTGCTACCAGATGATGGGGTTCTTGAAGAAAACTGTGAGTTTGCGTCAGTTGCAGGAGATGGTTTCACTTTCAAAGTGTCTTCTTGTAGATGCCATATTGACAGATAATCGTTTGAACTTATGACATTGTCCATATCTACAGAAGTATTTGACGTTTCAAATAAGTCTGTAAACGTATCTTCTACAAACATCTTTTCTATCTTTGGTAATTCTGGTAATTTTGAAATTATATTTTCATGACTTTCCTCATTATATGAGATATTTGGATTGCTTTCATTACTAGTCTTTGTTGAAGAAGGCTTACCTTCATCAATAGTTATCTCAGGTTCATCAACTAAATTAGAAGTTTCAGCGGCAATACCGTAATTGTTTAGCATTCTTGTTTCCTTGATAGTTGGTTTTTCACTTTCTACTGAGCCTCTAATCTCCTCATCTTTAGTCAACGTAGAGGTCCTGGCAATAGATGCCGTAGAAGTTGATTTTTCCTTAAGTATAAATTCACTCTCACTTGAGTTAATATCAGCGTTAACATCAGACATATTTGAGTCCAGTATTTCTTCATCAGTACCTTGTTTTAAACCAGGTTTGCTCTCAATTGGGTTAATATTGCTTTCAATATCGGTAAGTTTTCCCTCAATGGCAGTACCATAATCAATCGAAGTTTGATTGTTATCAATATTAGACTCAAGTTCATGGTCAGATACAGATTTCTGACTTATCAAATCTGCTTTATTTTCTGCTTTTAACACACCATTATCTTTCTCTAAAATAATAGAAGAATTCTGTTCAGTGACATCATTAATTCGAGGAACTGCTTCTGAGTCTTGCATTTCTCTGGTTTCAATTTTGTTGCTCTCAGAAGGTAATTCTAAATTTTCGTCCATACTTTCAGGTTCATTTATAGAATCCTCCTGTTCCGATAAATTTTCTAATTCTTCATCTTGTATATTGAGACTCTTGTCTAAGTTCATATCTTTTAGTTCTAATTCATCTTTTGGAATAGTAGCGATATCTAAATCACCGATAGATTCGCTTGACAAAGAAGAAGCATCTTGAATCCCTTTTATAGAACTTACTTCTTGAACTTCTGTTTCTTTTGTGTGTGCTTCCATTATTGGTTCGAAATCAGCTGCAGCCTCCGTAATGTCTTTATCTAATTCGCTTTTCTCATTTTCAGACTCATTATCTATTTGTTCAGTTCTTATATTATTATTTCCCACATTTGAATTATCTTCGTGACCTTTTGAATTTAGTTCGGCTGAGAAAACTTGATTATTGACTCTTTGATCTTTATCATATGTTTTGTTTTCATCATTGTAAATTTGACTTAATGAACCAGCCACCAAACTGATTTGATCATTTTCTATTGTGGTATTCAATTGTGAAATTTCGCTATCATCTAATGAGGTGTCTATCAGAACCTTATTTACCTCTTCATTTAGGGTTGCATTTGCATTATCTTTTTTTGAAGCGAATTGGTTGATATCTACTGTGTTTATAAAAGGCAATTTACTACTATTATCAACAGACATATCGATCAAAAGCTCTTCGGAACTTTCATCATTATTTTGGATTTCTAATTCTTCTATTTCATCTTCGAACGATATACTTTTTCTCTTATTATTTGTATATACTAAAACCATTGGTTTCTTACTTTCGAATGTCGAAGTTTTATCGTCTCCATCGTTGACATCTATTAATACATTTTTGATATTTGAGAGTGTATTATGTTTTACAAGCATGTCCATAGTATCATCACCAATTTCATTCAGTGGCATTGAAAATTCGTGCATGTTTAATTCATTATTAACAGTACTAAAAGATAATTCATCGATTGTATTTTCCATTTCATTGTCGATTTCCTTCAATAAGGAATCCATAGCATCAGTGACATCATTGGCATCCATAGTGGTTAATTGTATTGTGTGTCTATGAGTGTCGTGCTTTACCTAACCTATTTGAGTTCCTGTTATATCTTGTATCCCAGGAAATCAATGCTTTAATATTAGATTAAAAATTAAAATAAATGTATATAAATTGGAAAAACCTGACATACCTTCCATTGAGTTTCAAGAAACTGTCATGTTTCGAAAACCAGCTCATGCTTAAAGAATTGTTTATAAAGATATTATTTGTTGTTGTATCTATTGATGGCATATTTTTCAGATCTCGATCACTAACTGTTTATGAACTTCCTAATTGGGATATCGTGTCTCGAAAGGCTGTTTTTCTTTTTTTTTTGGAAAAATGTAAAACCAAGTCACGTGGTCACTAAATTGTTTTGCATCACGTGATAATGATTTTATTGATTATCACGTGATTATAATTTGTCTGTTTTTTTTCAACTTTTTTCATTTTTTTGTCAATTGTATATAAAGAACAAGAACAAAGGACCTTTAAATAAGATGAATTGATCAAAAGATATAGGGGCAAAATACCTGTTTACATTTTTTATGATTAGGTAAATGTATTTTCAGCTATTTGTTTTTATACTTATATAGATATTGATCTATCACCTAGATTGAAGTAATAAATTAAAGACCTTAAAACCAGTTTTGATATATTCCGACTGTTAAAGATAGAAATAATTGAGATCATTTTTTACAATATTGAATTATATTTAACCTTTAGATTAGGATATACATCTGTTTGATCTATTTTTATCGTTATTAATTTGCATACGATTCGCTTGGATGAAAAGTTTCTTTTAATGAAAGAATATACATATTATACATAATAACATACATCGGAATTGAGCAACTAAGATCGTTTTTTTCATTAGAAGAGTATAAAATATATACACATAAACAAAAAGAAACAAAATAATATAACTTTAGAAAAGGATTAGAATATGGAAAATTATTCTAGTTCATACTTGAATAATAATCATGCTAATAAGTCTGGTAATGAAAACGGAAACATTCTCAATGGCAATGAAAATGTGAATACATCTTTTATTCCAGGTGTGATTAACCCAGGTGTTACCATCCCTATATTTGAAGATTCAGAAAGCATTAATTTCAACAATGAACAAACTTATACGAACACTCAAGGACATAGAGCTAATAGTAACAATGACTTCAACAGTAATTCATATCAAACAATCAACTCTTTGAGTGATCATAGTAATAGTGAACAAGAACATGATATAAATCAAATGGAGAATGGAGAGCAATCGCAAAAATTAGGTATTTATAGAACAAGAACAGAAAAGTTATCAAACACTTTAAGTAATTTATTGCCTTCTATTAGTGCAAGACTGCATAGTTCTTCGAAGAAAAAGAACAAGAATAAAAATCAAAATGATGAATTTGTTGACTTAAGAGATTTGCAAGTCAATTTACCATTTCCAAAAAATAATATTAATAGTGATTTCATTAGTAACAAGAGTGAATATAATAAAAATATGAAGAATAAACAATTTAGGGAAAAATTGTTTAGTTTTACAAAAAATAGTAACGAACAAATAGGTGACGCAACAAAAATTACAACAATAAATGGTATTACTATAAATAATGATGGAGCGCCATATATAATCTCATCGGCTGCGCAAGATTATGATTATGATAGTTTGATAAACTTACCAGATGCAACTAGTTTTTTTATGGATCAGCAATCAAGCGCAACTAACAATAAGCTTTCGACCTCCGGGATGGAAAATTTACATCAACCAAGGGTATCTCTGGATTCTTTTAACCTATTGCCACCAAATATTTCAAGATCAAGACATAATACAATTTCTTCAAAAATAAGTAACATATCCTCAAACGTACAACCTCAACAGCATAATCAAACTAGTACTTTATGGTTGGGAAATAACAATAGTAATGCAACTGGAACTATTAACAATGGGGATGATATTCATTTGGATAATAATAATATTAATTTAGGACGTAATAGAGCTCCTTCAAATGCATCGAGTGTTTATATAGATGCAGCTGCTTTTGAACAAAAGTATAAGAAAAAGGAGCCTTCCATCCATTCTTTTGATACAGGAAATGGTATCATTCAAAATATTGACAACGTCGATACATTCTCTGATAATATCAGTGCGATAAATAGAGTGATGAACCAGGCTGTTCCTTTAGTTGCCGATGATATAGATCCAATTTCAATAAATTGGGTTACTATGGACACATCAGTACCTCTGATTAATCAAATTTCTAACTTATTACCAACTGATACAATTTCAATTTCCAATGTTTTTTCATTACAGAAGCAACAAATTCAATTTACAAATGCTGTCAATTTGACTAGTACATCTTTAGTTACTCTCTGTTCTAAATTTGGTGAAGTTAAATCAGCTAGAACATTAAGTGGTTTCAACATGGCTTTAGTCGAATTCTCCAATGTTGCTTCTGCAGTTCGAGCTTTAGAACATTTACAAGGTAAAGAAGTTTCAATGATCGGTGCTCCAAGCACTGTCTGTTTTGCAAAGATTTTACCTATGAATCACCAACAACAACAACAACAACAATTTGTTATACCATCTAATGTGAATGGAAATGACCATGCAAATAGACCATTACTGCATGATCAATTATATAACGGTTCATTAACCTTTCAACAACAAGGAAATTTGTCTGTTCCGTTATTTAATCCTAACAATGGGTTTAATCAAAGCAGCAATAACACATTAGGGGTAAACTCGATCAATAATACCAATGGTTCATCTGAACATAATCATCATGAAAATAATGTGGTTTCCTCAAATGAAAATGAAGTTTGTCCGTTTGCACTACCACTTCCATCATTCAAAGAAGAAACTCAGAATTTGAATAAGATGATTGATTCACTTGGTGTTCCTTATGATAAATCAAAGGTGGATCATATTATGTCAAAAACGATAACTACAAAGGTAGCTACAGATACCTCAAATTTTGGTATGTTACCATCACATATGAATTCAAAAGACTTTGATGCATCAAAACTAAGAGAATTAAGAAAAATTATGGAGGCTAATGAAATGTCGAATCTTGAAATTGAACAACTTGCTATGGTTATGTTAGATGAATTGCCTGAATTAAGTTCTGATTATTTAGGAAATACTATCGTCCAAAAGTTGTTCGAGCATTCTTCTGATATCATTAAAGACATCATGTTAAGGAAAACATATAAGTATTTGTCATCTATGGGTGTTCATAAAAATGGTACCTGGGCATGTCAAAAAATGATCAAACTTTCTGATACACCAAGACAAAAGTATTTGGTGTCACAAGGGGTTAAAGAGTACTGTACCTCTTTATTTAATGATCAATTTGGTAATTATGTTATTCAATGCGTTCTTAAATTTGGATTCCTCTGGAATAATTTTGTTTTTGAAGCCATTTTGGCAAATTTCTGGATATTAGTCCAAAATAGGTATGGTGCTAGAGCAGTAAGAGCATGTGTTGAAGCTGATAAATATGTAAAACAAGAACAGATTCTAATTTTAAGTGCTTATATTGTACTATATTCACATTATTTGACGACAAACAGCAATGCTACACTTTTGGTAACCTGGTTTTTGGATTCCAGTTCTATACCACAGAGATACAGTATATTAGCAGCAAAATTATCTGAAAATATAGTCAAGTTAGCAACACACAAATTGGCATCATTAACCCTTTTAAAAATATTGACTTATAGAGGTGATGACAATTCTAGAAACATTATTATGACCGCAATTTTTGGTGATAAGCATAATGAGGAGCCAACAGATGAATTATTTAGAATACTATCTGACACAGATACTGGTATGACTTTTATTCACAAGGTTTTATCCATGACAACATTAGATACTGAGCTACGTTCACACGCTGTGAAGATGACAAGAAAAATAATACTTGATAATTCCACGATGCAGCAAAATCGTCGCTTATTAGAGGAAGTAAGTTTGACAGCCATGAATTCAAAAAGTATTCCAGGGCAGATTAGGAGTTACTCAACTATATCACATAATAACAGCGATATAAATCACTTAAGGCAGCAATCGATATCAAGTGGTATTAGTACTGGCTCAAGGCAAACGAGTAATCATATATCCTCACATGTGCCTCAACTCAATGTTTCTCAATCAATCCAAACTAATAGTCCTCCAAACGTGGGATACTTCAACTATCCAGGGAATTTTATTGGCAGTTTTTCGAATATGTTTGGAGGTAATGGAAATGCTGTTAATTTTAATAATGGAGATGATCTAATATCTCAGCTAGATATGTTAGCATTGGATAATGGAGAAGTTGTTTTACCAAAATTAAGTTTATCTAATTATAATTCTGATGGTACAATATCAACTCAGTCGAATGCAATTGATAATAAAAATTATATGAATGAGTAAAATAATTTTAAAACATGATATTGATACTACTTTGTATTCGGTTATAATAGATTTATCCAATTTTTTTCGTGCTATCAGGTAATTATCTCTTTACTGTATTTATTATACAGCAACCAATCATATATAGGTTAGTGTTTTTATATTTTAATAATAATGCATTGTTTAAATTAAGATCTATCTAATGTCTATGTAGTTAATTCTTGGGAATTATATATCAAATTACAAGATGCCAAATTGTTTACTAATCTCTAGTAATGTAGCATCATCATCACATGAGTCAATTTTTTGTTTTATATGTCTAAATTCATCCTTCATTATAGTTAACTTTTGTTCAGTACGTTTGTTAAAGTCTTCTCTTATTGTTGCCAATTTCAAGTCAATCCAAGAATCGAATGTTAATTCAAGTTCCTCTTTAGGTATTTGATTATAGAAAAACCTTAAATCTCCATTGATGTCATTTGCCAAATGTGCATCATTTACATTAACATATTTTAATAAACTTTGGAAGTATTCCTTCACTATTTCAAAATCTTTATCATGGTTAGTGATTTTGGAATATGTTTCGATTGTACCTTTTGAAAAGTTTTTAGATATAATTGGTACCTCGACTGATTTCTGAACATCTTCTTCATTTGTAATGTTTTTAATTGTAGCTGGGTGGTCATTATCAGATATATTATCTAATCTTGAGCCTTCTTCTAAAATTAAGGACTTAGTAAAGTTAATATCAGGAGAATTAGAAACACTTAAACTTGAGATATGATGTTTGTCCATATTTTTATCAGATGTTTTCGTAAGGAGTGGAGTGCTTTGCTCATGAATATATTTTATTGGAGAAGGTAATTTTGTTTGAGATTGTGTGTTGAAAGGTTTGTTTGATTTTTCTGAAGGAGATTGAGAATATTTAGTGTCATGTTCTAAAATTCGAGGTTGTTTAATGTCACTTATTAAAATATCTTTTTTTGTGACCTTAGGGGTAGAATGATTAAGATCAAGTTCAATATTACTTATATCATGTAAATCATCGTCCATAAGAATGATATCCTTAACTTTGTTTAGATCAGGGCCTGTATCCTTATCTATTGAGTTATTCGATCTGTTTTCATTTTCAATAGTGTCTTCTTTCAGACGTAAACTGTTATTTACATTAAGTTTTTGATCAGTATTTCTATCACGGTCACTATATTGGGCCTGTCCATTGTTTTTATCACCATGTGCATTACTACTCTCTTCTTTCGATGTACTATTACTTTCTTTCGATTTTACTTTTGTTTCTAAAATAAGTTTTCCTGTGTCAACCAAGGAGATATTTACATCAGAGTCTTCTGATAAAGAGGAATATTCTTTAACATTGTTGTGATAATTCTTAGAATTTTTAATTTGAAAAGAAGATACAGAAATCACTTTTTCTACTTCTTTAGTTAGAATATTAGTATTGTGGTCGTTCTTCAGATCAACAGGCTCTATAGAAAACCTATCTGATGCACCTTCCAAGCTGTTGTCTTTAATTTTACTTTTTGAAGGACTATTTATAGGAGTGGAAACAGTCGATAAGTCAGAAGAGGATGTATATTCATCGGAGCTTAATGAATAAGATAAATTTATATCCTCTAGATTAGGTACTTGAATAACTGTCGATGCATGTTTTCTGATACGTTTCGATATATGAAGAGATTCGTTAAATGACGACGAACTTTTAGAAGGTGATACCAAAGGTGACTTCAAAAGAGCGTTAAACGTCATGCTAGTTTTGCCTTTAAGTGGATGAGAAGGAGATGACTCGTTCTGTAATATCTTAGAAGGTGATATTGGTGCAGGTAATGAAAACGATTCATTACCAACATTACTAAAACTCAAGTCATCTACACTATCATCTAAAATCTTGTTTTTTAATTCTTTTTGTTGTATTTTTCCTCTCTTGATATGTTCCTTAACATTTATGATCAATGACGTATCAGGCTCTTTCGTTATTGCTAAAGCTTCTTCTTCTTCTGAAGAGTTAGATAACATTTTAGTGGTCCTTTTCGTGAGTTTTATCTTCTTTTTAGCCGGAGCAACGCTTTCCAGAAGCTTTTCGTCATCGGAATATCTTTCATCATTATTTGTAACTTTATGTTTTTTTCTCAATTCTTCTACAATTGATTTATGTTGATTGCTACTCTCTAAGCATTTAAAAAAATAACAAGACGGCCCTTTTGATGATTTAAAATGTTCTTCTAATGGATCATCATCTTCCTGCCATGATCCTATTATATTATTGCAGTAGATACAGTAGCAAAAATCTCCATTGACATCGTCAATATCTTCGACAGTAGTGTCTTCTTCAAAATTGGTTAAAAATCTATCATAAAGCATTAAACCTGCTTCTGCCAGCTTAGTTATACTGAGATTCTGTACATCCTTGTCATTATATTTCCAATCATTATTATATGTGAATTTCCTAAATTCAAGTGTTTCAATACTCAATGGATCATTAAAGAATTTATCATTTTTCCAATCCACATTACTGATTAGTTTATTCTTTGATAATTGATATCTTTTCATTAATAATAATCGCAGATGAGCGGATAAACAATTTGTATCTTCATTTGTAGTTAAATGAGCCTGCAATATGTTGATAATGGTCTCTAATGTATTCCTTTTTTTTGACTTACAAGAAGCAATATTAAACAAAATTTTTTTACAATAAACACACGTTATAGCTGAATTGTCAAGCTTATTGGTATCTTTATTTTTGCAAGGACTATAATAAAACCCAAGTCTTGCTAACGATTTCCCAGGTATAACAGTGAATCTCCATCTTACCTTCTTCTTATTGATCGTAACTGAACTTTCGAAACTTTTAATTCTAGTCTCCAGATTATGCATCAAGTTTCTATTATCATCTGACATCAGCATTAAACCAAAAATAATATAAGCGTTCGTTATAATCTTTAAATCTTGTTAATTTATTTTGTCTCTAGAACTTTCAAAACCCTTACGTACCAACCTAATTCAACAAAGCATCAATAATAGTAAAAATTTCAATACAAAGCAGATTCTTTTAGAATAAAGTGAGTAAATGATGACCTTTTCAGTATTTTGATCCATTGATATATTTACATTTATAGTTTTGTTACTTCCAGATCTAGAGATATCGCGAATTTATCGCATCGCAACAAAGGCGACTACTAACAAGACAAAAGAACCTAAAAATCATGTATTTTGTTTAAACTTTCTTTTGGTGAGATTATTGTAAGTTAATTGACAAACATTTTTGTATACTGCAGATATGAAGTATGTAAGATGAACATCCTCATTCTTTTGTAAACTAAGTCTTTAAAAAATATATATACAAATATAAACTATAAAGTTTCTATTAAATTTATCACATATAACTGAAATGCAAAAACTTCTACGAAAAAAACTAAGTAGGATGGCTTTTATTTATCTAGTCGCAATATTTCCTGCTATTCTCATTGGCATTAGCATTTATGAGAAATCCATATCTTATGACAATGTTTATTATTTGTTCGTTTAAAATATACAATTATCAGTTAATTTTAAGCATTTAATTTTTTAATATCTATTCCTCATCATCACTTTCAGCATTTTCTAACCATTCAATAAAAGGCTTAGCAGCTCTACGCACCTTCTTTGAGACGTCCTTAGGTACGAATTTCTTGGAACTCTTTTTACCGAAATGCATGATTTCTTCTTCAGAAATAATATCATTATTATATAATTGAACTAAAATTTTTGGTAATACTGGAATTAATTCTTTATGTTCCAAACCTAGAAATCTTTCAATACCACCTAGGAAATTGTATTCATATTCAGGGCTGATGAAGATTTTGTTAAAAAAAGCAGCGTGTTCAGAGATTTCGTTGACGATATCTTCATCGAATAAACATTGAGCTAAGACGGCAGCAACCTTTGGTTCCTTTAATAGATCTAGTTCAGCAGCTTTCTTGAATAATTCAACATCAGAAGGTATATTTTCTTTGTCTTCACTAGCTTCGGTTAAAATCCATTGACCGAATTCGTCTAATTTACTTAATTCACCATCAACTGTACCGGAATCAACCTGCAACTCTAAAGCTCTCTTTCTAATAGCTTCTTCGGACATGTCTACAGCCCAGTCTTCATCTTTGACTTCAATATCTTCCAAGTTACTGGCAGCAGCGTTGATTTGTCTAGCCAACTCATCCTCTTCACCAGCCGCAGCGCCTGAATTGTCGCTGCCATCATCAGAAGCCTTTGATTTACCTTGAGCAATATCACTAATGGAAACACCACCACCACGAACATTAGCAGAAGCTGTGGCGGCTTTCTTCTTACCTTTACCAGCGTTCATTGAGTCAGGAGGATTTTTCAAGATGAAAGAGGACAATTTGTTTCTCAAGTCCATTGGAGTTCTCTTACCACAAGCCTTACAGTCTCTAACTAAATCATCATCTTTGGTGACAATGATTTCGGTTTCTGGATTCTTACAACTACCACATAAAACGAACTTGTTAATGAAGCCATCTAAAATATCCTGTAACTTGGCAGGTTCGTGGACACCATTGACCAAATAACGATCTTTATCAACAGAGATAGATGTTTGAGCACCTAATTCAAAACCAAAATATTTAATAATATATGGCGCTGGTCTATTCAAAGCACGAGCAACATCAGCAACATTCAATACAGCAGTCTTGATACCGTTACCCCTACCTTCAACCTTAGCCTGGATAGGAGGCATTTTATAACGGTAAAAAGGATCGAGGTTGTCTCTACAAATATTAATAGACATCTTTAATTATACTAATTCTGCGTGATGTGTTTATTTGCTTTTTTATAATCTACTGTCCAGTATAGAACCAAAAGGTAAGTAGAAAAATCTAATTATGCAATTGTAGCCAATATATCTCTAAATAAATATAGCTGTCCTTCAACAAATACTAACCATTAAAGATTCGACATAGTCTAAACGAAAATACTCATCTTAAGTTTCACCAACTTCATTACATTACTCTTACAGATTGGTTCGATATAAATTTTTTTGTTTAATTTTTTTGTCAGCGTGAACGTTGATGAAGCGTGAGCCTTATTGAGCTTTCGACGTATTATGTGATTGGCACGTGACTTTTCAGAAAGATACCTATACTTTCCATCTAAGTATCCAGCAGATATAAAGTTTCAATAATATTTGTTCATCAATTGACCCAGTTAAATGTCTATTAGAAGTATCTTGTAACCTTTACGAGTACTCCATTTGAAGTGGGGGGGAGCTATTAACGATAGTAGGTTTGATTAAGCTGTTTCTGCAAATATCACCGGCGTTCTAGAGTGAACTACAGACAAAATACGGCAATAAAAGGTAAATAAAAAAACAAATATGGACGTTGCTAGGGCTAGACTACTTTCTATTCATTCTTCGAAGTACTATACTCAGATGGAGCCTGCAGAACTATTTGATTTGTATAAGGAGCTAAGGTTGTATTTAGATGTCCAGAATGATTCATCTCTTGATGAGATGCATTTTCTTTCGCTGATGGAAATGTTGTTCTATGTTGCTGTTTATTTGAATAAAGATATTGAAGCAGAAGTCATTTATAAGACAATCACTGATGAGTTTGGTGAAAACTCTCCTGTTATTTATGTACTGAAATCTATCTTGTTGCAAATAAAAGAAAATGACCAAAAAGCTATTGAATACATTAATGATTTGATTGAAGAAAGATTAAAGCATGATACAGATCCATTAAGTTATTTATTGGTAAGCAAAAGAAAGTTATCAATGTTATTGAAAAACAATTCCACTGAGGTTGTATTAGATAATTGTTTGAAATTGATTGAAGAATTTCCAAACGATCCAGAATTATGGTGGTTTGTCGGTGAAACTTATTTGAGTGCTGGTAAATTCGATGAATCTATTTTTGCATTTGAAGAGGTAGTATTGATTCAGCCTTTCAATTATATGGCATTTTATAAAATCTCCGAAGTCATTTTTTTTAAATACAAAAGCTTAACAATGAATTCAAATAAAAAGGGAAATGCTAAGGATAAAAATGAAATACTAAATAAATCTTTACAGAACGCATTACGAAGTATAGAGTTAAATGAATTTTTCCTAAGAGGTTGGTCTATCGTTGCTTTAGTCTCTCATCAGTTAGGTACTAAAGTTGAAATATTGAACTTAGCTCATAAAAAATTAAATGAAATTGCAGAATTGAAGAATAGTAGTGAAAAGGATAAAACTACTGCAAAAGTGATTATAGAGAAGACTAAATAAGCTGGAAACGAAAAAACTGCTTGCTAACTGTCTGAATACATTAATGGAAAATTAAACAAAATATTTAAAGTAAATAGTAGATTAAAGACTATAATCCGTGCATTTGTCAATTAAAATTTTAATATCTCACATTCTCTAGTTACCAGAGGAGAATTTGCTACAACCCAATTGCTATCTCTTAAGGCAGCTTTTGGGTCATATGAATGGGATAATCTGTGTCTTGATAGAACAGAACTATATTGATCTTCATATTTTTTAAATTCTCTTATTATTATATTTTCATCAAATTCAACGTATATTCTTGTGTCGATGACTCTGATCAATACATCATCCACTCTCAAGAAAAACCTGGATAATAACAGTAGTCGTTCATCCATTACACGTATTTTACAATTTAGAACGGAAATACCGTTATCTGCCAATTCATCTTCAAATAAAATCATATCGTCAAAAAACAATATTTTATCAGATCTTGACAATTTGTCAATTGGTAATTGAACCTCATCATCCCTCTGGAAATTGTATTCAACGGAGTCTTTACTATTCTGTTTTATTGTACCTTTATATTCTGTTGTATAAGTCCAGTCATAATTGTGTACTATCTTTAAGGATGATTCGTCGATGTCTGATTTCTGATTTGAATTTTTAGTAGCATTGTTTTTCTTTGCATCCAACCATTTATTTGAATACGAAACTCTAATTCCTGAATCTTCTAATTTCACCATTTTCAAAGCATCCAATGTATTAAACTGCAGGGTCCAATCTTTCTCTATATTCTGTATTGTAATTGCATTATTACCAAATATCATTTCTGGTAAAGCTAATCCTTTCAGTTTATTATTTTCCCAATCCTCTAGTTCCACTGAATTCAAAATCGGTTTCTTCTTTGTCGATATTTTCCAATTATTGATAATAATCTCTGGGTTATCCTCTAATGGCATGAAAGCCTTTGGAGATGGAATGATTGTTGTACCGCAATGTGCGCAAGGAGGATTATTTGGATTATTACAAACATGTCTAGTTGATTGCGTACGGGGAGCAAGTGGACTCTTGAACCTCTGATGTATTGTGCTTGTATTTTGAGTACCTCTATTAACCATGAAATTGTTCCATTGTGGATTTTGTTGTTGCGACAGTGGTTGTGGAGTAGATTTCTGTGGGATACGTGCATTTACGGTTTTCATGTGCATGTTCCTTGCACTATTGACTATAATGGTATTTATTCCTTGTCGTGACCTTATATCTCTATTCTCCTCATTGTTTGCCATCTTTGTAACTTGGTTAGTCAGTTGGGTTGTTTTGTCTGTATATATGCACATCCATATGCGTATGTGCATATGTTTTTATTGGGATTAAACTTTAAATAGTGTTACTTATTCATGACTTGTGAAATCATGAAGCGTGAAATACTCGAAAGTTAAAAACTACAATTATTACAAATTATAAAAGAAGCTTAACTTGAGATGAGGAGAAGAAAGAGCTTACAAGTTACTAAAGACAGATAACGATAATTGGATATACGTTAATATCGGTAATATGAGGTTCTTAAATTACCGTAATGGTGTATTTGTGCGTATATTAGCGATTGCTATATTAGTTAGTATCTGGGTATTTTTTTCCAAACCTGAGTTATCATACATTAAACCGACCATTGATATTAATAATAAAGATGTTAAAGAAGAAGATATTAAATTGAGTGCTGAAGAAAAAAAGGCTGAGCTTAAGAGAGTTGATGGCAGTATCATGCCTAGCATGCCCGATTTAGAGGCCAAACAAGAATTAGGTCGAGCATCTTGGAAATATTTCCATACATTGTTGGCTAGATTTCCAGACACACCAACAGACGAAGAAAGAGATAAACTGAGTGTATTTATAAATTTATTTGCAGAATTGTATCCCTGTGGCGAATGTTCGTATCATTTGCAAAAAATGATTAAAAAATACCCCGTGCAAACATCCAGCAGAACATCAGCATCCTTATGGGGATGTCATATACATAATGTAGTGAATAAACATTTAAAAAAACCTGAATACGATTGCTCTACTATCCTTGAAGATTATGACTGTGGATGCGGTGATGACGAGAAGAATATAAAGTTAAATAAAGTTTCAATTAATAAAGAAGAGAAACAATTAGGATGAAGAGAGAGCGATCTGGGAGGATAATTCAATAGTTTAAAATGATATAACATTATTGTTTAAATAAAATACATACAACGTTTATGGAAAGAAACAAAAAGTTCTTGTCTTAAACCATTGGTTATTTATATATGCCGAAAAAAGAATGAGTAAACCGATATGGGGGGTGGAATGGAATTTCCCTTTTGGAAATAGAAACCCCTTAAAAATGCTGAAGAAAATGACGTTACTGTATATGTTGTTGGGTGTTTTCATCTATCATTACCATTGCGTCCCAAAGTAGTGTGACTAAGCGGAACGTACTTTGTAATGATTTACAACAAACAAATTGAATTTGTTCTTGGTCTTGTGATAGCGTCGGCAGCAGCGTCGTCATTTACAGATTCTTGTTTGTTGTCTTTGTTGAGTAACTCTTTATTGATTGGTTCGTTTAATGAGTTCTTTCTTGAGTTTGGTTGAGAAACCGGGGATAGATTTGGGATAATGAATGGTTGTTGGATATCGGAGGTTAATTGTAAGAAAGATGACATTTTGTTATTAATTGTTTTTTGTTGGGTGTTTGTGTTTGTTACTGTTGTTAATTGGGGTAAACAGAGGTGCAATATAAATCGGACAAAAAATTGGGGTAAGAAGTATTAGATCAAGCGATATGTTTTTAAAATTGCCATTCGTCCATGTTTATATATCAATTTTAATTTAAAACAAACTAAATACTTCCAACTGTATCCATTACACAACGTTTGCAAGATTAGTAATAGTAGGTAGCTGCTCCTCTATATAATTGAGATCATATTAAATCATAAAGTCATGACTAACATATTTTGGCTGTGATAGAAGGGTACACACGTATCAATTAATAATCTACAATGCTTTTTAGAAATTGAAATGAATGACCCATACTGAAATCATTCAGGACAGTAGAGAACAAAGAGACAAAGCGGTGAAGAAACAGTTGGAATTGAATTACTAATACCCGCGCTCAAACACACAAAACTATCTCCGCCTCATTCGCCGTCGCAGCCACTGTTTTTGTGCTGTTGTTTCCTGCAAAATAGAAAATACGTAACTTGGACCACCCATATACAATGCAGCGCTATTAAAAACCGGTTACTAAATAAACGAAAAAAAGTTTTGAGAGGGAGGTTACCCACTCCTACCGTGCATGTGTCCCCTCATTTTTCGGCGTACGTTCGTTTCCTTTCCGCGATTTCACACTTTCACGGCTATTCCGCGGGTCATGCATTTTTTTCTAGAAAGAAAAAATGAAATGGTATTTGGTTTATTCCAAGATCGATTCATCTATTTTTTTCATTGGCGAGCGCGCTCATCATTGTCCGTCCCCGTCCTCTTTGCTCTTATCGCCTTTGCGCAAAGAAGGAAATGCATGACATGACGTGGGCCGCCAATGCGTTATCTTCTCTTTGTCGTACTCATGTGAACGTGACTAAAACAAATTTTTTCTCGGTTTTTCGTTTTGGAATACCGCGGCGCAGCGCGGATGTTCATGTCCGACATGGCATTGCGCATGGCAGGCTTCATCGCCCCTCCATCATCATCATTCTTTTCCAATATTACGAATTATGTGTGTCTTATCTCTCATTTTGATAAGTGCCCGTCGCCGTCGAATGAACGTTTTATCTGTTTCTCTAAGCGCAAGGGAAACTGGATTGGGCCAAGCGGCACTTAAAAGATTCTTGGTAATATTTCCTAACCGATTTCGTGTCATATGATTGTAGAGGTCATGTGACTATATATTATATACAACTACATCTCATCCGTCTAGATGCAATTGATCCATTCATTATTCTTAGAGGAGATATCATATGCAATTTCGAAACATCAACATTCTTTAGACATTGTCGATAATTGAAGGGATCTGTATTATTTAATCAATTTTTTTGAAGTCAGAGTTACGTTATTGTTATTGTTATTGTTATTGTTATTGTTATTGTTATTGTTATTGTTATTGTTATTGTTATTGTTTATTTAGTTGTGAGATATAAGAACTTTTTGTTGTTTTTAGTTATATATATGCAAAGTATTTAAATTTGAATAGATCGATATGACAGGAGTTTTTCTCTTCCTGTGTTGTTTTTTTCAGGGTTCTTAGTTTAAGAATGTCTTATTTATGGGAGTATTTTTAAGATTACGCTTAGTTTAAAAATGGGGAAGGGAGAAAAGAAAAACGTCATTGCACATGGGAAGTGCCATTATTGTAATTTTTATTATGTGTCCAATATTGTAGAATGGTGCTTTTTCTGCGGATCCACCTATTGGGATTCTCTGTCGAACTCCTTAGACATGTCAGCGTTTTCAATGGCACCACAGATAGTCTCGCACATGATACCGGTGACTAAATATGGATCGATGTTAGAGGCTGGTCTACGGTCTTCGAAGTAACCATATCCTTCCTTGGCGACGGATCTTGGGATTCTGATGGAGGCGCCTCTGTTGGCAACACCGGAGGAGAAACTGGTCATGGATGCAGTTTCATGTCTACCGGTCAATCTCATCTCGTTATCAGTACCGTATAGTTTGATGTGTTCGCTGTGTCTCTTTGCTAACTTGTCGATGGCCTCGTCGATGTACTTCATACCACCTGGTGCTCTCATGTTCTTTGTGGAGACGTTGGTGTGACAACCAGCGCCGTTCCAGTCACCCTTTAATGGTTTTGGATGGAAGGAGATCTTGACACCGAACTCTTCGGCGACCCTGTGTAACAGATATCTGGCCATCCATAATTCGTCACCCATCTTGATACCGGTGCATGGACCGACTTGGAATTCCCATTGAGAAGGCATGACTTCGGCGTTAATACCAGAAATCTCCAAACCGGCGTATAGACAAGCTCTGTAATGAGCTTCGATCAAGTCTCTGGCATGTACCCTGCCGGCACCAACACCACAGTAGTATGGACCTTGTGGAGCTGGGAAACCACCCTTTGGCCAACCGTAAACCTGGTCGTATTGGTCGAATAAAGTATATTCTTGTTCTAGACCAAACCAAATCTCTTCGGATTCGTGAGCCTGGAACAACTTGGCAGCCTCATGTCTATGGTTAAACTTGTTTGGAGTACCGTCATTGTTGAAACATTCAGCCAAGACGACAATGTTGTCGCCTCTTCTGAACGGATCTGGGTAGAATGCGGCAGGTTTCAAGTAGACGTCGGAATCGTTACCTGGGGCTTGATTAGTAGAAGAACCATCGAAGTTCCATTCTGGTAGCTGATCGATAGAGGTGACTTTCTTGTTTAAAGTTCTACCTTTTGATCTTAGATTACCGGTGCCGTCAATCCACACGTACTCAGCGATAACCTTACCCCTTTGGTCCAGATCTAGATATTTCTGTAGGATATGAGTTTTTTCCATTTCAATATCAGCCATTTTTGCACTATATTATATGATTGATATAGCAAACGCTAAATGTGTGTGTGTGTGTGTGTGTGTATGAAACGATCTTAAAATGCAAAAGGAAGTAAACTGTAAATAGAGAAAACTAATCACAGACTCCTAGTCACTTGAATATTGGTTATTGTCTTGTTACTGAATCTTGCCAACTACCCAAGAAACAACACAGCGCACGAAAGAGGATGGCAATTGAGACGAGGAAAAAGAACGAAATAAAATTGTTCCTTATATATTATTTTAGTTCTTATCAATTTTTGTATACTAGTGACTACTACTACTATCACGTTAAGTGTTATCCTGCAATCAGAACTGTATTAGAGTGAGCCTTAATATGCATGTATGTTATTTTTGTTTCTTTATTAGGCAGTGCGCGAAGAGCTGTTACGTAACAAGAATCGCCGACCGTTTTTCCTCATTTCTTTTTTTTATTTACATGTACAGATAACACAGCGATGACCGTACAGATAACACAACGGTTATCTGTAGATGTAAACAAAAAACATAAAACGCCCGAACCCTGCGTGGAAAGCGCAACACAGAGACAGCGTGGGGTCAGATATGCATGTGCAGACAAGAGAGCCGTGTGAGTGGAAACTGACTGAATAAGAGTCACCGTGGTCATGAGTTTCGTGTGGAGGGACCCACGACCACACACATTACGCCGAGGCATTTAATTCTTTGTGCAAACAAGCTGATTTAGCGACGGTGCAGTGTTTGCCGTTTGGTGGGGGTATGGGTGTGTGTGGGTCTCTCTCTCCGCGGTGTTTTCCGGGTTGCTTTTGTTTTGTCGTTTCTTTTTGTGGTTTTTGGCCTTTTCTCGCTGATTTCTCGCTGTTCTACGCGGTAGACACAGGAACGCCGTGTTGTTTACATTTAGATAAGAGCGAACTTCACGGGAATCCCGGACGCAGCGCGCGGGTGACGGGGGGTCGAGGGGTGGGATGGGGGCTGGCGGGGCACGGAACTGTCACGGTATCAGTGTCGACGCTTTGGGAAATATAATTGTATGAGGCAATGGATTGTGACAGCACGTGCGACGCAAAAGGCGGGCGACACAAATTGTGTGCCGTGTTGGTGGCTCGGGTAACTGTGATATGTGGTCACGTGCACAATTAAAAGTAAACATAGCATTGACTGTACTCGCTCGCTGTACGCTAGCTACACTTTCATTTTACAATTAATAATTACAATAGTATTCGTTTTATATTACATATATATGTATACTACTGCTCTATACAACTCTCAAGTGCTCTTGCTGTAATTCTTGTTTGCTAAGCTCAGCTTCTTCTCGTAGTCTTCTTTGCAGTAAAGTTCGTTGCCCATACCAATGGCGATATCACTTAGTTTTAAAATGACACTGCAACTTAACCAACTTTGTAAAATCCTGTCATTTAATATTTGATTTGCAAATACACTGATTTTATGGTTAGGAAATTTCATGGAGATTTCATTTATAATTCTGGTTTCAATACCGGTAATCAAGGATGTGCTGCCTTTTATTATTATATTAGTAACTAAATTGTTAACACTCTCCGTCGAGATACTAGTGCTGTTCATGATATCAATGCTAGATGTGTAATCATTGTTTGCAGAGTCACTGTTCGCCGTGCTGTTTAAGATCGATCCACTCGGTGTCTTGGTGATCATTGAGATGTTGCTGTTTTGTATGCCAACACTATTGTTGTTAGATGCTGTGGCTGCAGTTGTGGCTGTTAATATAGATCTATTGATTAGTTCGCCAATACCGTCTTCATTGTTGAATTGTTCGTTTGCAGTCTTGGGCTGGAATAGATATTCACCAAGCTTATAACATTCTCTTAATTCGAAAGAAAGGGTCATGTCCTTTGGTTTGTATAAGTAATGTTCTTTGACTGACAATGGATTTAGATCCATCTCAACATCGCCCGCTCCTGAAACTGTTGATAAAGAATATTTTTTTTGTAATTCAATTTGCTCTTTGTTAATTCTTTCAGTTTCTTCTAGACTTCTATCACTGACTTGAATCATCGATCTTTTGAAATCTTTAATCCAAGTCTGACTCTCCAACCACATTTCAGTGGATTTCTTATCTTCATCCATTTCTTCTTTATCGCTTTCTTTGATTTTCTCATTGATTATTTTATTCACTTCAAAATCTAAGAAATCGCCACCAAATTTGGATTTTAAAATACCATTCTTGATCAATATACCATCCAGGATTGGTGTAACGGAACAACCACTACCACTCAAATCAATAATTAAAGAGTTCTTCTTACCTAAACTCAAAGAAATAGCCAGTGACTCATTAACCACCCTCAAACTTGGTATCCCAAGTTTCAGAAAAGCAATTTTACAATACTCTTCGATTATTTTGGTTTCTAATTCAACATTCTTAGTTAATATTGATGGAACCGTAATAGCTAAGGGTAATTGGTCAGGGGAAACCTTTAAATGTTCCTCATATATATACCTCCATTGTTTCTCTAGGGCCTCCCAATTATATGGTACACCGAACTTTGAATCCATAATAGTGAACACTTCATCGTTATCCTCATTTTTAGCAGCTTCATCCAGCATTTCAAAAGTGCCAAACACGATGTCACCGTTGGCCTTCTGAATATATGAAGAAGGTATCATGCATTTTGGAGATTCGCTACAGCTGAAACCAGCAATTGTAGATGCTGTCCCGTTATGAATAACAACGTAGTTTGTATTGTCCATCGTTGTCTCGTATTCTAATATGTTAGCGTCTTTCTTCTCAACTTTAACCTATCAATCAGTTTAAGATTAAACCAATATAGAGTAGTGATAAATCTGAATAATTATAAATTCTCTTACTCTCCAAGGACTAACACATTAAGATATAGAAACTATTAAAATAATTTCAAATCTTTGTTTATAAAATATTCAAATATCAATTTGTTAATTTTTATGTTTACAACGGAACCAAATTTTTAATAAAAAATCTTGAAATTGCATATATAAGAAAAAAGAGCATTGGTAAAAATGAATATTATTACTGCATTACATTGAAATGGTTATTGATTTATGGATTACATCTCGAGAAGGACTATAGATTTATTGTATTATCCAGATATTTTACTATCTCGAAGTACAACAGAAAAAAAGATGAGCGATAAAGTCTCCAACGATAATAATACAAAAGCTAATTCAAAAAATAATGCTAACAATACGAACCATTTAACGGATGAGCAGAAAAAAGAATATGAGAAATTGAAACAAGATTTGAAGAAGTCTTTGAAGAAGAGGAATGCTTTAGAGGACGAATTCGATAAATTGAATCAAGAAATATACGAAAAAGAAACAGAATATTTATCAAATAGTACAACAGGAGTTACAAGTTACCAATCCCACGGTAACCAAGTAAAGACACATTATTGGGGGAATATCGTTAAAGGTTTTGAAGGTTTTTCAAAACCACACGGTCACGATTCAAACAATGCATTCACAAAGGAAGATAGAATATTTTCGTTAAGTAGCATACAATACACTAAACAACCGGAAGCACTAGAAAAATAAATATAAAAATATTATTGAAGAACTTTTAACCTTGCATATTCAGAAAAAGGAAAAGGGAACAAACATATAGTTCAGCATTAATCCAAGGAATATTAACATAATAATTGATTTATTTGTTGCAACTATTATCCTTCCGTATACTAGATGTATTTTGCCCTGTATTACAGAAATACTCCAATTATGAGTACGTCGTGACCATATTCATACGGCTAAATGTTTGCATAATGATACAACTATAACCTTAAAACCATGGTTCTTATTTACATAATTATATATATATTGGCATGTATAAGCGTATAGTAGCTAATAGTGTACAATTGAGCTAATCAAAACGCTCACTATAATTAAAAAAACAAAAAAATATTTAAACTACATAAAATCTTCAGATGTAAATATCAATTATTAGTTATAGTATATATAGGTCATTGATATAGATTGCCATTAGCATATGTATTAGCTGTTTAATTGAGTATATTTGTGTTTGTTAACGGATTTCTTTCAGAACATAGTAATTGAACAAAATGATTATTTTCAAAATGAGAATTGGTGGGGGTGCGAGCACAACGATTGGTAATAAGAGATGGATATCTTTGTTGAAACCAGCTTCTATTGTCAATAGTGGTGCAAAAGACACAAGTACTTCTGTGGAATTATTTTCTCTGAATAGGGCATCTGTTAGTGATGCTAACGAAAGTAAATTTGACGTTATCGGGGAACCTTCTACAATGGCAGCTTTAACGGTTCCGCCCACAATTCCATTGTATATCAGGAGAGGTTCTCTGATGGCAATTTACAATAATAGTGACTCTCCGATTGCAATGTCATTCCATTGGAAGTTTCTGTTACATAATTTACTTAAGTTTGGGAGTTTATCATCAACCGTTTATCAGAAGCTCGAATGTAAGGATAGGCTGAATGTTTTGGTAACACCAACTTTCCTCAATTTCAATGTTTTCCCATCAGCAAGAAGAAATGAATTTAGAACGTTATCAAATTTAACATTAAATGGTACCACAGATTGGAATGTCTATGGGAGGGATTCTATTGTTTCGTATGAAGATAATACAAGCTTAGAAGTTTCCACACCTAGGGCTAACATGAATATCAGGAATTTGTTTAAGAGGAACTTGAAGTCACCATTTTCAAACAAATATAAAGTAATCAAAGGTAGGGGTAACGTCCTCCTAAGTGGCAATGGTTCGGTGTATGCGATTGATTTACACAATGATACAGAAGAGATAATTATAAAATCGGAATACCTGTTGGCCATAAATGGTATAAACCAAGTACACATTAATAATTCAATTGAGCAATATAAACTAATTGATCCACAAGTCGAAAAATTGTATGATTATAAGAAACTTTCGTTAACAGTCGAAGAGGCGAAAGCATTTGGTGCGAAACAATGGTTAAATTATTTCAAAAAAGTGATGGGGTCTTTAGTGAATCTGACTCAAATAACATATTTTAGATGGTTAAGTAAACCAAATAAATTCTTAAAGATTGCTGGACCGAGAACTGTTTTGATTCAAACAGCAAATAACGTTTACATGCCTAACGTCATTAAAAATGGCAAGAGCAAGCGAACAAACTTAAGTGAGATTAACCTTAAGAACATTAATGACAATTCAATTCCGAATGAGAAAGAATCATTGACGAAGAATGAAGAACGTCTAAACCAAGAACTTAAATACACAAACATTGTTACGATCCATCCTAAAGGTGATGTGAATTTCAAAAGTACAAAGGCATTTTGACGCCATACAAAAAGAACAAAGGAAACTATATAATATTCAATTATACAGTTATGTAAATACACAAGATCCACAGATAATCTATGTAAATTTCCAATATATATATATTCCATTATAATAATAACTAGTGCGGCAACATACTATCTATCTATACATTGTGACATCGTTAGATATTGTGACACCACTAATTACTGCTGTTTCGTCGGAAATGACTGAAATTTTCAATTTTTCAAAAAAATCGATGAGCTCGTTTTTTTTTCAGTTTCGAAAAATTCGAAACTCATAGTAACTAAAGAACAAGATGAACAATTATATACACAATACAACATAATACATTTCATTTCATGAATTGTTGAGATTGGCTAATAATTATTTTGACTAGAATCATCAAGTATTCTCAATATTGCGGTATGAATGATAATCAATTTATGTCTGCTTTGGTTTAAATTTTTTGTTATCACTGTTATATCTATCTACATATATATATTTATACGTATGTATTTCAGCTTAATTACATCTTTTTGTTGCGAAATATATGCTTAATAGGTTATTGAAACCAAGTAATAGCATTACAAAACGTTTATTTACCATGATGTCTGAGAAAGTTGCAGTCGATCAACCAAAGGTTGCTGCCACTCTAGTTGGAAATGTCAATAA
Organism: Tetrapisispora phaffii CBS 4417; assembly: GCF_000236905.1. Classification (NCBI taxonomy): domain Eukaryota; kingdom Fungi; phylum Ascomycota; class Saccharomycetes; order Saccharomycetales; family Saccharomycetaceae; genus Tetrapisispora; species Tetrapisispora phaffii. Next base: position 330,535 of record NC_016521.1, read on the forward strand.
AAAAGAGTCTAAGAAAAATAAATTACAAGTTTCTTTAAAGACTCCAAAAGGTACTAAAGATTGGGCCGATACTGATATGGTTATTAGAGAAGCTATCTTCAGTACTCTATCTAACTTGTTTAAGAAACATGGTGGTGTTACTATTGATACTCCTGTTTTTGAATTGAAAGAAATTTTAGCAGGTAAATACGGTGAAGATTCGAAATTAATCTACGATTTGAAAGATCAAGGTGGTGAAATTTGTTCTTTACGTTATGATTTAACCGTTCCATTCGCTAGATACGTTGCAATGAACAATATTCAAAACATTAAAAGATACCACATTGCAAAAGTTTACAGAAGAGATCAACCAGCAATGACTAAAGGTAGAATGAGAGAATTTTATCAATGTGATTTTGATGTTGCAGGTAGCTATGAAATAATGGTACCAGACGCTGAAATATTGTCTATTCTAGTTGAAGGTTTGACTAGTTTGGGTATTAATGATTTCAAGATTAAATTAAACCATAGAAAAATTTTGGACGGTATTTTTCAAATCGCTGGTGTTAAAGATGAAGATGTTAGAAAAATCTCTTCTGCTGTCGATAAATTAGATAAATCACCATGGGAAGTCGTGAAAAAGGAAATCACTGAAGAAAAAGGTCAATCCGAAGAAACCGCTAATAAAATTGGTGAATATGTTAAATTAAATGGTTCTTTGAAAGAAGTCCACGATATTTTGTCGAAGGATGAAGCAATATTGGCTAATGAAAAGGCAATGAGTGGTTTAAGTGAAATCGCCACTTTAATCACTTATGCTGAAGCTTTCCAAATCGAAGATTTCATTTCATTCGATTTATCCTTAGCAAGAGGTTTAGATTATTACACTGGTCTAATTTACGAAGCTGTTACTGCTGCTTCCGCTCCTCCAACAGATGCATCAGAATTAAAAAAGAAAGCTAAGACTGATGATGATGCTTCTGCGTACGTCGGTGTCGGTTCTATCGCTGCTGGTGGTCGTTACGATAATTTAGTTAACATGTTTGCTGAGGCTTCTGGTAAGAAATCTACTCAAATTCCATGCATCGGTGTTTCTTTCGGTGTTGAAAGGATTTTCTCCCTAATTAAACAAAGAGCCGTTGCTGCTGCTGCCATTAAACCAACTGCCACTCAAGTGTTTGTCATGGCTTTTGGTGGTGGTAAAGATTGGACCGGTTATCTACCAGAGAGAATGAAAGTTGCTAAGCAATTATGGGAAGCAGGCATTGAAACTGAATATGTTTATAAATCAAAGGCTAATCCAAGAAAGCAATTCGATGCTGCTGAAAAATCTGGCTGTCCTTTAGCTGTCATCTTAGGTAAGGAGGAATATTTAGAAAATAAGTTACGTGTTAAAAGATTAGGTCAAGAATTTGCTGAAGATGACGGTGAATTAGTTGATGCTGATAAAATCGTTGAGGTTGTTCAACAAAAATTATCCGAAATTAACCAAGATGGTGTCAATGATGTCATCCGTTTATTAAAGGGTTTATAGATTATTGAATGTATCTGACTACATCGCCGATATTTACTGTCATTACTATATCAATTTATTTATAATGGATGCACATGTATAATTATAAATTAATGAAATTTTTAAATAATATTAAATTTGAAAATCTTGTAATTACAATTGTTAGTTGATTGCTTAAATATTTATCATTTGTTTACCAAATAAATACTTTGTCGACGTTAAACTCAGAATTTATCAGGTACTTTATTTCCTTTAACAAAACATTAAAAAATAATATTGCTTATAAAAAAACACTTAATGTCACATAATCTACAACTTTATAAATTTTTAAAATACATACATGAAATAAAGCTATATTTTGGTTTTATAAATCAACTAAAAATAGCTATATTAAGAGCTTCTTTTTCCTTTCTTAAAATTTATTCCAGCGTCAACAGTATCAGTTCTACATTGTTTTAAGAAAAGAACAAAAGAAGTGCTACCTGTACCTTTTATAGCTAGTCCATTGTTTATATGGTGCTTACGTTTATTGGTTTCTAGCGTTTTTGCCTTTCTGGATGGGGTAATAATGTAAGTGGTAACCAATTTTACATGCTTATCTCTGAACATTTTCAGATTATCCAAACAATCATCATAATCTTTAACTAAATCTGGATGATCATCGGCATGTTTTAAAACAAACTCCTTCAATTTACATGCTGCTGAGAAATGTTCTAGGAACTTCCTATGTAAATAGGGCATATATTTTCTCATTTCCAAAATGTAAGATAAACCATTGGCCACTCCTTCTTCATTTTTATGTTCAACGTTTAAAAGAATATCAATAAATTGAATCAATGAACTTTGAGCATTAGAGCCACCTGCAAACTTCTTATATTTACCATGTCTACCATATTTTACTCCATTTGGCAAGCCTAAGTCTTTTGAATTTTCCCAGCCTGTTAAAAATGGTCTTAAAACGTTGTAAAAAATATCCGGATTTGTATGCTCATTCATTCTGGTGAAAAGGTCACCTAAAATATAAGTATAACTTGATATAAGATTCAAGCGACTCTTCAGCAACCTAATATCTTCATTCTTGATGGCGTTAAGTATCTCCACACCACATTCCAATACTGAACCACCTATCTTTTCATAAAACACACTAATAATATAAAACCAGCGTTCATCATCTAAATCAGTAAAAGTGTTTAAAATTTCAATTTGAATAGGATCTGTCTCACAACACAGGTTATTAGCACTGACTGTCTTAAAATTCCATAAGATCAAACCAGCATACGTGCTTAACGGTGGTAAACCCAAAATATTGGCAATTTTTAATAACGGTTTAGCAATATTATCAGATAAAATTTCAATCGGAGTTTCACCATTGAACTTATTACCCCAAACGTATGCATTTGTTAAAAATGTCAATATCGAATAAGCTCTTCTTAAATAGAAAACATTATTCAACAACTCATCACTTACCTCTAATATAGGTAAATTTGTATCAATTTCTTCTCTCAAATTTCCTTCCTTTAATAAATCAGGTAAATTTTCAATAATGTCTTCCCAAGGTTTATAATATTCAATGTTAATAAACTGAACCGGTTGTTTTGTTGATAAAAAGCCATATTTTGCTGATATTGCATATTTCTCTAAAGTAATATCGTCATTCCTGACTCCTCTAATATAATTTAAAATTCCTGTCATCTTGGTGTATTTATCTATTTATCCAACTAATCCAGTTAAATACAGTAACAACAACAAAAAGTGTACTAACTTGTTTTCTTACTGTACTGTTTTGACGACAATCTTATATAATAGCAATAGTAAGAATGTTAATATCACAACAACAACAACAACAACTAATAATAAATAATAAATAATAAATAATAAATAATAAATAATAAATAATAAATAATAAATAAATTAAAAGTAATAGATGAGTCTTGAATAAAAAGTGACACACATTACTCAACACTGGACCTATGAGATATTAAAATCGAAAAAACAAGCAAACCATTCTATAAATATCAAATTGCAGCCACCTAAAAATCCCAACTTTTCAACGCATGTCTCCTTTATTACCAGCGACAAGAACTTTTCATCTCAAAGAAAAGTTTAACAACTTGAAACAAGACAATTTGCAGGAGTTAAACAATGAAATTTTTGAAAAATTCGAAAAGCAAGAGACACACACGACATATGAATACGTAGATGACAGGACATATGAAAAAGGACACATAACAGTTCCAAATAGGGCTTTCGGCCCTGTCATTACCGTCTTTGAAACAACTCTTATGATTTTATGCCAACAGAAGATATATCTTTGATATATTTATTTGTTAATTACCTTCTGACTCTTCGCAATGTCACGAAAAATAGTATAATTTGTCGCCATTGCGACTATAGTCGACTTGATTGCAGAAGGTTAAAAAAGTTTTCTCGATCCTATATAATTTCATGGACCGTCGAGAACCAAGAATAAAAGTTTGTTTCTTATAGTTGACTTCCGACATGCTAATGAATGTATAATGGGAGGTTGTTACTTTAATTATATATGACTATGAAGGCATTAGTGAAAAGAAGAAATGTTTTTTAAAACAAAAAAAATGCACACACACATACAAATCGGTTTCTTCTTGCAAGCACTATATAGGTTCTTGTAAACAGACAGAAAGCTATAATATGTGTGATTGTATATATCTATGTGTTGCACAACTGTAGCGTTTATAATTACAGTATATTCTTACCTTTATTCATACCGTTAGAGTAAGAATAAGAAAGATGACCGAAGACAAGTGACAGTAATTTCAAATGACGCACTGCGATGATCACGTGTAAATTAATTAAGTATCGTACGATTTAGTCAAATAACTCGTGATGTTAACAGTATATATATTGGGTGATGAGATGATGATGATGATGATGATAATCTTTATTCAATTATCGTAATCCCAGGAATTGGGTTTGTATCTACAGAATTTAATTAACTGAGTATTTATATTTAGTTAAAACTGCTTAAGTCTACCTTCTTATAGGAAGGGTTATCATTTTGAGCAGTGATTATGTATGCAAGAAGTAAGCCTCTCAATGCTGGTTATTCGAAAATGTCCAAAATTTGTTAATATAGTCGGTATTCTGGTCACATCTTTGCCTTAGAATTTCGTTTGCAGTATTCTTCAGAATGCTCTCGATTTTTTTATTATTTTTAATCCATAATTTGACAGAATTCAATTCATTATATCGTGAATTCTCTTCAGCTTGACGATCACGAGATGCATACGGATCTAACCTCGCCTCTACAACTGACTTACTACTCACATCAGAATTTTTACTACTATTTTCTAATTCTTTCTCCATCTTGATCGATTCATTTTCACAAAATTGTATTGCCTGTCTCCTTACTTCCCAGTTTGGATATAGTTCTTTCTCTAAAAAGTATCCACATTTCCCTAGCTTACTGATTTCAGAACTACCAGACTTACCTGTATTTACAATTTTTTCATAATCATTTAAACGCTGTCTTATAATGTCATCGCTCTTGTGTCTCAGTATGTTTAAAAACGAATTAACTAAAGTTGGGTTAACGCATCTAGCTCTAGTCAAAGTAAGTTGTTGCTCATGCCCTGAAATATCCTTGATATCATTATTTTCATAGTAGTTATCTCTAAATATTAGATTGGGATCTATTTGCTTCCAACTCAAGTCCAATGTCATCTCATTCTTTGATTCTTCTATTTTGTTTTCAGCCATATCTTTTAAATTGGAATCTGTAGTATAACTTATTAGTTATCTGTAGTGAATTAGTGCTTGATGTAGTAGTTAATTAACAAAAATAAAAAGTTGATGTAAAGTTTATATCCTTCTCTTATTAACAACATAATTTATCCCTATACTTGTATATATTGAATTAAAAACCTTAGTAGTCAACTGTTAATTCATTTTTTTCAATTTTCAGCTTTCTAGTGAAATTGTAAATGCTAAAATCAGAAGTTTAAAAAATTAAGAAACATCAATGAGGATATAAAAGATATAAAACTAATGATCAATAAAGAATTGTCGTATCTGATAATCAATTATCCCATTATGATATACTTATTTATCAATATATGTAAATTTTATAAACTTTTATGTTAAATATATTCATGAAAACTAGAGTTCAAGATCATTAGGCATGAATGAAAACCCACGGAATTCTTCTTGTTGAGACGTTGTCAATAAAGAAGGCAATGGTGTCAATGTTGGAGGAGCTGACGTGAATTCTTGTTCAAAATATGATGTATCTTCTGGTGAACTAATTTTTGGTATGTATGGAGGTTCTATCCTCAAGTTAATAACATCATCAAAATTAATATTGTGGAAAAATGGTTCTTCCATAATTTCCAAAGCATCTCTTGGACCTGCACCTAATCTTTTTGTAGGGTCTTTAGTTAATAGACCTTGGAAAATTTGAACAATATCTCCAGCCATATCTATTGGATATAATGGTTCATCGCTTAAAATAGCGTTAAATACCTCATCTTCGTCATCACCGGAGAATGGAGATTGACATAATAACATTTGGTATAATAAAATACCGTATGCCCACCAATCAACAGCTCTAGTGTAGGCTTGTTCTTTTAGAATTTCTGGTGCCATGAATTCAGGAGTACCACAGAATGTAGAAGTAGTGTTACCATACCACATTTCATCTTTACATAAACCATAATCGGCAATCTTGATGTGACCTTCAGGTGTCAACAAAATATTTTCTAATTTCAAATCACGGTAAATAACACCATTGTCATGGAAATATTTCAATGCTAATAATACTTCTGCTGCATATATTTTAGCTCTTCTGACTGAAAGTCTATCATTTTGAACATGCCACATCAAATCACCACCACCAATAAATTCCATAGCAAAATATATACGATTTTCTGTTTGGAATGAACAGTATAAGTTAGTTAAGAATGGATGTTTTGTTTTCGTTGCTAGTAAAAAGACCTTCTTTTCGGCTCTTGCACTGGCAATATCATGATTTTGAATAATATGATCTTTCTTTAAGACTTTAATTGCACAAACCCTGCCAGTGTTTTTAGACTTAGATAACAAAACTTTACCAAAATTACCTTTACCTAAAACTTTTAGTAATATGAAATCATCAAGCGATACTTTACGACGTTTTGGACCTTTCTTTTTATGTCTACCACTTGCTGTTGATTTTTGTGGAGAAGCAGTAATACTGGCATTCTTTGGACTATAAGTCATTTCGGAACCATCATCTTTAACAGCTGAAATTCTCTTTTCCGAATTAAATGTTTCTTTGTCCATTTCTCTAAACGGATTGGTCGAATTAGTCGAAGATTTTTCAATAGGTTTCATAATTGCTTCATCTTGAACAGTATTTAAAGAAATAGTGCCTGCCTTTATATCGTCCATAATATTATCTGGTATAATTTCTTGAATTTGTGATTTTCTATGTTGTTGAGAGTCTAATTTCAATTCATTATCCATATCAATACGCTGTTGATTCCATAATCTGTTCTCTTCAGCAATGCTTTCTTGTTTGGTTTGCCATTGGTCACCGTTGTTATGATATGGATCGTTATTATTAGGTTGAGTAAAGTTCTTCAACATATTCGTCTTCATGTCAGGTGAAACGTTATTACCAGCATCAGCTGTGAAATTATTATAAGTGTCATTATTATTCGTAGTGGATATATTTCCTTGAAGACTTGGATATCCAGATGCAGATTTCGAAGCTTCATCCCAGGCTGAGCTGTCATTAGTTTTTTGTTTAGTTGCAGAATATGGAGCAACTGGCAATGGATTTGTGCGATATTGTCTTAACTCATCTTCTTGTCTTCCTGTTTGTTTCATCGGAGAAGTAGCAATCTTTTTAATCTGATCTCTGTTTTTATTTTTCTCCACATTAACATTAGAGCCCATCATTGACATTTGCTTTTTCCTTTGTGCTTGAGTACGTTTAGTGTCCTGTATAGTTTTTAATATAGTGTTTGCCATCTCCATTGACATACCACAGAAATCTGGTACTAAGTGTGCACATTGACTGTGACACATAATGCCACATTCCGAACATTTCCTAACTTTATGTTTCCCCCATGGTAGTATATAACCACAGTGGCAACACCACTTTGTACCAAGATTAGAAGCCGGCTCAAATCTATGAGGAATATGATGATTTAACTTAGCTTCATCTGGATCAGAATCTAAGTCTGATTTTGCAATACATTTTGTTACTACATTTGAGTAACATTTCTTGTGACATAGGAATTTACAATCCTGACATTGAAAACCTGTGTATCGCAAAAAATCACCACAGTATGCACAGCACATAATGTTGTAAAATGATTTTTGAACAAAATGATGACCGTGCTGTTCAAAAACCTCTTCTTTTCTATTAATGATAGCACCTTGACGATGTAAACCACCCAATGCAGAGGTAGCTAATGGCTGCGTTTTATCAAAGCCTAATGAGACTAAAACTTGACCTGCTGGTTCTAAAACAAACCATGAATCTATTGTTACTGGCCCTGATGCAGATTCAGATACAGTACTGCTACTGTTGTCATTGCCATAGGGACTCCTGCCATTAATATCTGAATTTATTGAATTAGAGCCCATTTGTAATCGAGATTGACCTGCTGGGGTACCACTCGATGCTGAACCACTCATTAATCTAGAGGCATTGACCCAACCTTGTTGTTGACTTGAATGATCAACCTTCTTTTTACGTATTTCTTCAACTATATCTGATAGTAAAAACCACATGATTGCTACTGGCATAATAGTATCGTTCATTTTATCATAAATAACTATTTCTACCTCATTACCCTTTTCAACAGGAATATTAAATACATCATTCCATCTGTCAGTTCTCGTAAACTTTGATCTTGCCTTTATCACGTCATCAATTTTAATAATAATATATGATTCTGGCTTTTTAGAAAACATTGGTGATTGGATATGATCAACATCTCTGATTGCGGAGATAGCTATATTTAATGTACCAACTTGCTGCTTTCTTCTGAATTTTGGTTGCACATTATTCAAATCATCTGAGCTTTCCAATTGAGTAAAATCAACGTTAATAGCCTGATATTTTTTCAAAATTTTTGTTAATAATTTAATTCTGTTCTTGGATTCCACAACACCACCTTCAGCAGCCGTACTACTTCTCGTATCACCATCAATTTGATATAACTTTGTCAGCTTAGCATTTGCTTCTTGATATTGTCTTTCGACTTGCAACTTAAATTCTAATTGTTGCAACATGTATTCTATTCTCTGAGACAATGATGGACAATCATATTTAACTAAATCCAATCTTGAGAAAACATGTTCATTTTGATTAATAGTAGACATTCTATTCTGATCTTTACTTGAAGAACTGTTATTTTGAGCCTTTGACGCAGAAATTTCTATCTTACGAAGTTGATCTTCCAAATATTCAATATTTTGACGAGCTTCTCTGATATTAGTATTACATTTTTGAACTACCATAGCATTATCAGTTTTCTTTTTCAAGTTCGAAGCCCCTTGAATAATGTTTTTCTCACGTTCCAATTTCTTATGGATCTCTGCTTGTATATTCGAGTACATCTTTAAAATTTCAATGTATTTTGAGTATTGTAACAACCTAAAGAAAAACAACAACAACTAAAATTGAATCAAATCAAATCAAATTCTACCAGTTTCACTTGTAAAAAAACAACTAATAAACTTTGTGGGTGCGCGTGTGTAAGTTTGTTAATACAAATTAAATATATTCACTAATATATCAACACCTAGGATACTTTCAAATTGATAGATTTCCTTAGTGACGAGAATCGGATCCAATTATGAATATATCAGCTTATTGCACACACCTGGCTTCACTTTTCACAACTGAATGGCACCAAACGTAAACTATTAGCACTGCTAGCGATTTCGATAATCACAATAGTTCCAGAGCTGTCGCTATTACAGTTGTCTTATTTTGTGATATATACTTATATACATTATTGATTTATATATGAACAAAATCAAAAATGTAAAAATAGAAAAATCAAAAAAACAGCAAAAAGAAAAAGAATTAAAGAAATTTCCTAAATGGGACATGTGTCAGGTCTCTTTTACTAAGAAACTCCTGCAGAAATATTGGGAGGGGGAAGAAGGCTTTACTCGTTGGAAATGAGACGGTTATAAGCCCCATTATGCATTATGTACAGGATCTTGGATCAATTAACGTTCATTAAACACTATGAATACTATAAAGTTATATAGATCTGTGCATGAGGATCGGATGTGTTGTGTGCTGTACAATACACTTTTCGGATCACTTTTTGTTACATTGACAGTTGCAACCAGGAACAGGACAGAAATTGTGTCTTACAAACCACTCATCAGCATGACCTGAATGCATTCCATGGTTGCAACTGAGACAGAAACTAAACCATTCATTCATTCTTAATCTTTTTTGTTCTTTTAATTCCTCATTCATCAATAATGCTTCGTCTAAGAAAGCTGTATCATTTTTATTGATTAGATCTTTGTTGTCGATATTTTTATTCTCTAATGCATTCTCGGTATTGGACTCATTTTTTTTATTAATTGCTGTATTATGTTCGTCTTCATTACCAGTCAGATTATCTTTATTTACACCGCCTGCTGCACTTTGATCTTCTATACCTTTGATTGTAAATGGTAAATTCGAAGTACCTAACGGTAAAAGACAAATTGCACATCTTGGTAACTGCGCCCCACAATGAGGACAATTGTATTTTTGTTTGACTTTCTTATTTGAATTCATTGCATTGTTAACGGTTCCAAACATCCTCTTATTTGTAACCATAGATGATTGAGACCCATTGGCATTACTTGCAACCAAATTGGTGCTGGAATTTCCAGTAGAGCCATCATTCAATGAATTGGAAGTCGCATTTCTCTTGAGATTAATATGAGGTGATGGTTGATTGATGTTCTTCTTACAATTAATACATTGAATATAAAGTTGTCTAGGTCTAACATTCGCTGTAATTGTGCCTCCTCTAGTTTTAGATAACTTCGATCTCAAAACATCAAATTTGGCTCTCATAGCAAACATTTCCCAAGAATTCAGCATATCTCTATACGTAGAGACCCATTCGTCAACTCGCTTATCATGAAAGTACCTGGGTGATCCAAAAATTGAAACCATTGCTGCACTCTGTATATCACTTGTTTTGTTGACATATGATTGTAATAAATCAATACCACTTGGGGTGATACCAGTAAGGATCAAACCCTCTAACTCACCATTGGAGATGACTGAACTTGATGTCCTCTCCAAAAAGATAGTCAAATCTGAATCGTTCAAAAATCTTAATGCAACACCTAATCTTTCACGTAATGAAATAGCAGGTTCATAAAGAACATCCCACCAATCATTATCTGCAATAAAGGCAAATATAACTCTCAAATACGGGTTTTCAAATTCCGACGCCATTTTTCTGCATTGCTGTCTCCAGGGGTTATTTCCAAGGTGATCTTTGTATACCATATAACCAGAAACAGCTGTAGCAATTAACTGTAGCCTCTCATTTTTAGCTGAGCTTAAAATTTCAACAGCTTTAGGAATATCACCAAAAAAGACAGCCCAAGCTGCTGCTTTTTCATGATTGCCATTCGCTATTATTTTCTTATATTTATCTTCATAATCACTAGTTGTTAAATCCCATCCTGAAATAATCAGACATAATTTTCTTTGAATATGCTTCGGAGAGTCTGACCACTTTGTTAAAGGATTTTTCTGTCCTTGAGTTGATTTATTTTTCCTTCTTGCTTTCATGATCTTCTCGATTTCCTTATTTAACTGCTTTTCAGTCAACAGAGAATCATCGTAATATCTTCTTTGTACTGATATACTACTTAACCCATTCCAAATACCCAAAATACCCTCATAGCCTAAATCTAAGTTCTTTGATGCCATGGAACCGTCATCAACTGCTGCCTTCGCTATAGCAATCCATCTCCAGGTATTACGAATGTATGAAAAATTTTGTAAGTCCTTTGAACAGTCAATTTTTTCAACAGTCGTAACAGGATCTAAACCGTACTCTAATTTTGCTCTCTTTTTCATTATTACACTAATATCTTGTTTCAAAAGTTTTTGAGGCTTCCAAAATAGTGCATAGTCATCTTCATTATCTAAAAGTGATTCAGTATCATCATTTTCAATGACACTGCTACCATCCTTTGTAGTCTCTGTGCCATGATCACTGTTCTCATCGTTGATATTATTGGATGCTATCATCTCATCAGCGATATCAAGATCTTCAAAGGATAACTCCTTTATTGAATTTTGGATAGTGCCAAAGGCTGCATTGTCGTCATCATCAGATACCCTTAACTCATCAAACTGTGGACTATCTGAGTTTGAAAGTATCAAACTATTATAATTGTCAAATTTAGCTTTTGAATATGTTTCTAGTATTGGCATTCGATATACAGTGCCGGATTGTCTCATACAAATCAAACTAGTTCTATAATTATCTTGTGGAATATAGTCAAATGTCACAACTCTATCGAAGGTTGTCATGACTTCTTGAACTTTTGATACAAATAGTTCTTCGTATTCATTACTATTTTCATCTTGCTGCATTGTTGATCCTAGATTCCATCTTTTTATGGTATTACCGTGATGTAAAGTAGAAAATTCCCAATTTCTCACAGTGGACCAACGAAAACATGAATTCATATACTTTCTAGAGGCAGCACCTGTACCAACTAGTTTATCAAATTGAATCAATGGTTGGGGAAGACTTAATCCAGCCGAATTATCATGAGATGCTAATCTTCTTCTATCCCAAATAGCCAGTGTACCATCATCACCATATGTGCTAAATTGCCAACCATTAAACGGATTTAATTTTATATCATAAGAGAGTCTAGTAGGTAATTGGAAAACTGGATTGGAAGATCTTATATCAATTTCTTTTAAAAATTTGGTACTTGAGACCAAAAGACTTGTATCCTGCAAAAACCTCAAAGAGACGATATTCTCATTGACGCAATAAGAAAAACTAGGATTTATAATATCTGAATCTGTATTCTGATAATTTGCATCCCAAATTTGCAATGAAGCATCATTCCTATGCCTATCTAAACCAACTGCAACTAATCCACTATTATTAATAACTAGAGCATTTATACACCTCACTTTTTTAGCTCGTACTTTAAAATCATAGTAATAATCATTCTCGCTATCTTCTATAATATTTAAAATTCTTGCATAACCAGATTTCTCACCAACACCAATAAGCCCTGCTTCTGATTCTGAATAATCTAAACAGGTAATGCTTCCAAAATCTTTTACCGTATTTAACTTTACAATAGATTCATCTGAGTAGTTATGAGGGTCGACCTTATAATGCGTAACTTCATCTCTAGTTGGATTGACAGAAAGGTAGTCGAGTTGATCGTCGTATGACCATGTGTTAACTCGCTTAATCAGACCCATTTCCTAACGAGATATGTGTTCACTATTTCGAGATGAAGATCCTTATGTCTTTTATTCCAGTTGCCCATTTAAATATTCCAAACACATTCTTATATATCCTACTTTTTAGATTCTTAAAATCCATCGCCGGAAGGTTCTTATTAAAGGAAACGGAATATTAAACAATCTTTGTCCAAGAGAGTGAGAGAGCATGTGTGTCTTCTATACCAAGCTAAAGACAGAAAAATGTGTGAATGCTAGCAATAAAGTATAAACTGCAATAATGCCATTCGTATGATTATTTATTATATATTATAATTCAAGTTATTTAATTATGTAGTAGACCTTTTAGAATTCTGACATCTTTTTGAGACAAATCCTCCACATCACTTAATCCCTCTTCTTCCATTAAATAGGGACCCCTCCATGGTCTTTCACCAATGATTTTATTATTTTCAACAATAAAATCTTGTTTTAAATATTGACTTGAGTCTTTGGATTTTATATCTGCTATTAATTCCGCCAAAAGTGTTTTTAAACTGTCAATGCTACTGTCAACAATTCTACTGGTAGTCATATCTTCTTCAATTTCTTTTGTCGCTAACTCAAAGGCTTGAAGAATTTCACCAGTTGAATCATAAGATTCTGATCTACATTTTTCAATGAAATTAGAGAAACAAACATTTTTTACGTTTCTTTCCAAGACCTTTATGTGATTTGAATTAAGAAACTTTGGATAGAAAAATTCTTTTAGAATTTTATATTCAGAAAATCTAGTAGACATTTTCAAAGTATCATCAAGCTTATCGATTTCATCTTTTAAGATAATTCTTTTTTTAATTAAACCTGTCATATGTTTCAGTGACGATATATCACGGAGTAATAGATTAGCAAATTCCATTCTCTGATTAATCTGAGTAATATCTAAAAGATTATAGGAGTTGGCATCAAATATCCTTACCAATGGAGCGCCTCTTTTTAATTCTCTTTTCATTGACCAATATTTACATAATTCATAGCTTAACTTATTTGTATTTTCAAAGTTCAAAACCGTAAGAAAAGTAGATAAGTTATCTGCAAATATCTGTGGGGCAATGGGTGTTCCACGATTAGTTCTCCAAATGTGCTTTGCTATTTTGCCATTACTTGAATTGCTGGAAGTTGATTTGATAATGTTATTATTATGCATTAAATTCTTAAAATATCTTTTTGTTTTAATAAGCCCTTCTTTGCAATCTGGCCAAAATCTAGGAGAATGTTTATCACAAAAACTTTCTATTGTTAAATCATTTACTGTCTGGTTTTGCGCTACACTACTTACTGGAATATTATTAAATGACATATATAAATTCGATCTCTTGGCACAAGTAACATGATATGCTGTAAAACAATTTTTATTACTACATTGGATGCAAGCTCCTATTTTTTGATCACAAATGTAACAATTTAATCTCCACCTTGATTTATTAATATTTTTCATTCCTTCAATTGGTTCCATATAGTTCAAATTTGCAAAATATAATTCTGGGAGCCAAAGGGCGCACACTACATGGGCCCAAGAGCCAGTGTCCGTTTGTTTAAATGCACCCGTAGTGCTGGGACAAAATAAACAATCAACTTTTCTATCCTTAGAAACTAAACATAGTCGACATAACCATTGACCTTCTGGAATAAAAATGATACCATAACATTCTTGATGAACCGCTAGATTACATCCATCACAAAATACAATAGCATTTGTTTGCGTACTTTCACCTCCACCGCAGACAGCGCATGCATGTTCAATACTCCCTGTGCCATCATCAGAACCATATAGTTGGTAATGTATTTGTGAAGCTTTTCTTTGGTAATCCTGTGAGTTAATATCTGCTGTTAAAGATTTTGGTGGAATATGTTTTTCTAAATTGTGCCACTTCATTTCCAATATGCTAATAGTTGTTTCAAAAATTTCAGGTGTCATATTTCCCTTTGCTAATTTCTGATTTAAAGACTCTAAATAAAGAGCATCTTGTTCATCCATGTCATATCCAATATTAAATTTATTAGAATTTGGAACTATGCTTGATAATGCTTTCAAAATTTTTGGTTGGATATTTGGAGAAGAATAAATGTCATTAAATTTATTTATATATGCAATTTTAGAGTCATCATTAATTGATGGATGAAGAGAAGAGTCTGTTCGAGGCCTTTTTGAAGGCCTTGCTACTCTTTTTGGATATTTCGGTGTATCTAATTGATTAATCGAAATAGTAGTCTTTTTTATATCATTCCTATGACGATTTAATATGATCGGTTCAATCGTAACTTTCCCATTAAAAATTAATTGTTTCAGTTGCACTTTCGGCACTTGATCTTTTTCAGTATCCTTATGCTCAGCGTGATCTCCACTGTTCAAGTTATCATCAGCTGAATCATTATTATCTTTGTATAATGTAAGTGGTATGATCGTATTTTTAGTTAAATCATCATAAAATTCTTCGAAATTTCGCTCTTCTCTTAATTTAGGACCATCGTCCTTAAGCTCTCCCGACATTGTAATTTAGTATATCAACATGCACACTAAGTTAAAACAGATATCTGCATTAGTATAGAAAATACAATATCTAATCTTTACTTGTAGATATAATGAACTGTTAAAAGGATACCTTCTTAAATGGATAACTTGTTGTTTTCTTTTTCCTTTTTCTTTTGATCTTATTTATAAATACTGTCAATAGAAAAATTTACTAACGCGAAACAATGAATAAAGAAGACGCATCTATTAAAGCATAAGCACATTTAAAATAAGGCTCGTGGGCTGTAAAATATGTATGACTATTAATGTAATAACAAATGTTTGATTCATATATGGATCTATGTATTTCCTATATTGCTGTACATATAATATAACGGTTGTTTAAGAAGTAACTGGTCATATTTTCTTTTTCTTTTTCTTAATCGATGACAGCTCAGTTATCATTGCTCATCAACGGTATTATTTCATTATAGTTCGGAGGTTCATGCAAATCCGTTTCACCTCTATACGAGCCAATGGACTCTGTGCTACAACTCACGGTATCATCGTTATTGCTGCCATCTTCATCTTCATCATCCTGAATTGCATGCTCATTATCATGGTATTTACCAACAGAGTAATTCGGGTTGAAGATATTATTTTGTGGCATCGAGACATGATTGAAAGATGTCGCACGATTTCTTTGCTTATTTGATACATTTGGAGCTAAAAGCCCATCTAGATTACCATAATTGGAACCAACCGAAGATTTGAGTCTTGGATCAAATTTTGAAGTGCCATCACCGGAAAATGTCTTCGTTCTAGTTAGAATGTTGTTCAAATCCTCTGAAGTTCTATGAGCATGAGGATTCGAAGATTCTCCAGATACAGATGAGGCTCTAGATAAGTTTAATTGTTGAATGTGTAAATCATCGATGTATCTTTCATCTTCTGGATTTCCAGAATTAACTGAGAATAAAAATGGCGAGTTTATTGGGGATCCAGGAACCGAAATTGCTTGCTCAAAAGTTGGCAACGATGAAGTAATAACCGGAGAGCTTGGATTTTTATCAGTGGTCAAAGCCATTTCATAAGTTGGCAATTCTAAATTCTCAGCATTACATAATTCTGATATTAAAAAAATCGGGATGTCTATCAAGACTTCATAATTTCTTAGTTTGGCTGAATCATCTGCATCGGGTTTACAAATTCTTAACATAATTTCAAGTTTATGCCTGCAATGGATATTGCTGAAATGTAAACTGTCCAAATATAAACCACGCTTGGCTTTGTTAATTCTTGTATGGCATTGAACAGTATTTTCTGCATTGGTATAAAACTTTGTTTCATGTAATCTTGGATCAGGCGCAGCAGAGTGTTTGTCTGATTCTCTCGATATAATAGAAGCTCTCCTACTTGAAAAAAATCCCATAACACCACTTTTATGTGGTTGTTCATTCTCTTTCTCTGAATTTGTCTCCAATGAATAAAGATCAATACCATACGGAGGTATTAATTTAGCCGATTTTTGATCCATATCAAAGTACTTTGGGAATTCTAACTGTGAAACTATGGTCAATGGTTCATTAAATCCTTTGACTTCTTTTTTCTTATGTTTGGATTTTGGACTGCCTTCATCTGGAATTTCAGTGTATGATAATATGTTATCATCTATACAGTTATCTATAATTTCTTCTCTAATAGAACGTGAACCTTTATCTTTTGTTCTAATCTCTAATAATGACAAATTACGTTCTTTTTTCCTTTTCTGGTCAAATTCCATAAAATATGGATTATATGGATCTTTTGCAACAATATCAATTTGGTCATATTCGTATTCAAGATCTTTACTAACAAAAGTAATTTTCTCTACAATACTTACACGAACCCTTTTAACTTTAATATCTTTTGTTAACGGAGCCAGTTTAATTTTAATAGGAAATTTATTATTTACAGGAACATATTTTTGACCAAATGAAATCTCATAAGATAATGATTTAGACCATACCCTATTAATATAAATAGATTTGTTTGCAGTCGAGATAGAAATTGGCGGAGGAGATCTAATAATATTGATGGGCATCTCAGAATACATATCAGTTGTAGAATTTGAAACCACATTTGAACTACCTGAAGCGGAACTTGTATTAGTATGAAGTTGCTCTTTTACTTTTTTAAACAAGTTAAATTTATGAGCGAAAGGAGCACCGTCATTTGTGGTTGATTTATTTGTACTATTCTTTGGATTTGTATTTTTCTTAGTCTGGAGTGCTGAACCTTTATCCAACTCTTTTAAAGCAACACACAATCTATATCCGACTCTCGCAGATGGTAAATATATAGATTCTGGGATGTTATTAGTAAAAATAATTGGTAAAATGAACATATAATCACCAGGTTGAAATACATTTTCGTTATCTGACTTAGAAATTTCTTCAAACAATTTCTTTTTATTTTTTAATTTATCAGTGTATATTCTTTTGTAGGGATCACTAACTTTGAAAAAGGTTTCTTTACTTGTAGAATTATTCTTTCCATTTTCCTTATTTATTCCTTTTATCAAATTTATGTTATTATTTTCGATTATTTTATTATCATCTGCTTTCGATTCATCAATTATTAAAGGGATATAAAGGTTGTAATTATGGATCCCAAGTAACCAATTAGATGATCCTGCATTATAAATTTCTTCTTTAAACGTTTTTGTTGGCGGAACGCCTTCATTCCAATATATCCTTACCCTTGCACACAATTCTACATTAATATCGGATAAAGTCATTGTCTTATTGAGAGATAAAATGACTGCAATACTATATGAAAACATAGAATCATCAATATCGATATCAATGTTAGAGTTGACAGTACTTTGATTCTCAGGTGTTGATTCAGTTGACTCACCTCCATTATTATTTGTTAGAGTGTCGTTTGTTTCCGTTTGTTGACTGTTAAGATTTCTATTTGCAGATAAATTATTTTCTATTTCCTCTTCTTCTGTGGAACCATGTAATCTTGCCAAATATTCATCATCTGTTGTGGAAACAGTCGGTAAAAAGACACAATCGCCTGTGCTTGCCATCGATATCCTCAGATCGTTACTTACATCTGTTGTGATGACTTTTGGCTGCAAGAAACCTCGTTCCGTCAAATATTCCTCCAGGAATTCCTTTCCAAAAGATTCATTTGTAATTACAGAACCATTTTTACCGTTTCTATCATTAATATGTTTTCGACGTAAAATGAGTCTCTTTGTTTCGAAATCATCTAAATCCTCAACGTGTGATCTTGTCGCTTCTTCAATTTTTGCGACCGCAGAAGTATTAATCTCATTTAAAGGGTCAAAATTTCTATACATTCCAACATTAACGTTACCGTTGTTAACTATTGGAGTACTATTAGTACTATACCTTCTATTTTTAATTTTCAAATGATTTGGCTGCAGAGTTGAGACAGGCGAAGACAAATCATTCTCTTCGTCTGTAAAAGAGTTCGACAAACTCCTAGGATGCAATCTATTTTTACTCATATCCACCATAGCAGGTTGTGGAGGTTGAATATTGACAGCCACCGCACTCTTCGGTAGCTGACTAGCACCATCTCGCTCATCCGTCTGCACTCCAGCATTGGGCACAATAGAAGTCAACACATTTTTCAGACCGTGTTTATTCGAATTCACCATTGTATCCAGTAATTAATTAATGTTTTATCTGTTAATTGTCTTCGACTGTTTTATCTTATTTATCCCTTAAAACTTAAATGAAAGCAATAAACCAAAAAAATATACAACCTTACAAGTCAATTTCAAACACCTGCACAATAGATACTAACACACACATACATACATACACGTGCAAGTAGACGAGTTGTAAACCGAAATGCACTCATAAAAATGATACTCAAATGCAAAGAACTATCCACCTTTATATAGAAAATTGTAAACGACTATCTTCAGTTCTGTCTAAATATATTTACAATTTTTATGTTGTAGTCATTTGAAGGATAAGTTAAGATAATGATCCGCGGCGGCTTCCGGGACGGATGGCGAGTAAGTTCTGTATCTATTTAATAACAAGCCATCACAGCGACTACATGATTTAAAGATGTTGCACATCTCTTATCACTTCCCACAAGACCATATGGTATCGGAGAAGCTTATATTGTAGTGATTCTTTGGATATGGTATTTGTTCAAGAGAGGGTTCGCGGTTTTAAAGGTTCGTTAGGGAGGGCGGCAAACGCGGGCTAGGTAGCAGTCGCTGGATTTAGGCACCAAGGTAATACAGAGACGGTAAAGCTTGAGATATAGATTTAAAAAGTGCAAAGGTCAATGGTTTTGACATCTGTTGAGTTAATGGAAGGTCTGGAGCTATGGAGATGGTTGATAAGTACGCTCTTCACGCCTGTCCCCCTTGCCAAGTGACGCTGTTGTGTGGGGAAATGGGAAAGTCAGTGAGACTACCGCAGTCTTGAGGCGCTACGCGCGGGTAACTGATATTCGTTTCAGGTGATTTTGTTTGTATAGTAATGGTACCATCTAGTGAGAAGATAGAGGGAGGGTGAAATGGGTAGTGGATATGGAGTTATCTCTATCAGCGTTTTGGTGGTACGTGGTTCGAGATTCGTAGTGGCCTGCACTGGGCCTGGAGTAGCAGGGAATGTCGCTAAGATGTTACGATTGGTGAGTTTTTTTTACCGGAAAGAATGCAGGTCTGCACTCTCTATGAGCGAGAGAGGGCAAGCAGGATTTAATATAAGTTATAAGAGAAGGATGATATGAGTGTTTTTGGTTCAATCATTCTCTTCTGATTAACCAGAAAATATCATCACAGAACACATTATCAAGCAATCACAATGTTCAGAAACACTTTGACAAAACAAGTCCGTTTATTTTCTACTACCAACGCCAAGTTTGGCACTAAAGTCTTTATGGAACCTTCCATCAATGGTACAAAAGTTGGCAGAATTGAATTCGAATTATACGATGACGTTGTCCCAAAGACAGCTGAAAACTTCAGAGCTTTATGTACCGGTGAAAAGGGATTCGGTTACAAGAATGTCCCATTCCACAGAATCATCCCAAACTTCATGCTACAAGGTGGCGACACTGATTTAGCTAATGGTATGGGTGGTAAATCAATTTATGGTGATAGATTCAACGACGAAAACTTCGTTAAGTTGCACACCAAACCAGGTCTATTATCAATGGCCAATGCTGGCCCAAACACAAACGGTTCCCAATTCTTTATTACAACTGTCCCATGTAAATGGTTAGATGGCCACCATGTTGTGTTCGGTGAAGTCACCAAAGGTATGGACATTGTCAAGAAGATCGAGTCCTATGGCTCTGAAAATGGTACTCCAAGTGCTGAGATCATTATCGAGGAAGCTGGTGAATTGTAAATAATTTCAAAAGAGTTAACTTTTGTGAAGCCAGGTAAATAACAGACACACACACATATATATATAACTAAATACATCGCTACTGATATAGTATAATCTATTTTCTGTCCTGTAAATACACGACAATTACTTCAATTTGTTTACATGGATCTCTCTATTACAATTTCAATGTCTTCTCTTGGAACGTTATATTATTTTTAAGAGAAGTCGCAGCTAAAGCGAAGATACATTTTTGATCTGTAACATTAGAGAAAGTGGAAAATGGACTAGCATTAACCTAATCCCATATGCATTTATTTAAGGTTCTAGAAACATATATATACTGATCTGTGCCATTGCTTATAAAATCTTAGTAAGCAATTTTGTTTCTGATATCCTATTGAGGTGTTTATTTAATAATACGGTGGATTTTAGAGACTGCAAACATACTTGCGATGACTATCTACTCGTTTTGGATATTTGATAAACATTGTAATTGTATATTCAACAGAGAATGGACTTTATCATCAGATAGCAGCAGTGGCACTACAAATTCAAAACAAAATTCAGAGACTGCAAAACTACTGTATGGGTTGATTTATTCATTAAGAAATATAACTCAAAAATTATCAAACACTGAGAGTGGAAATAAAAATGATATAAGAACGATCTCAACAGGTAAGTATCGAGTCCATACATATTGCACAGCTACAGGTCTTTGGTTTGTTCTATTGACCGATTTTTTCCAACAGTCATATTTACAAGTGTTACAACATATTTACAGTCATATTTATGTTAAATACGTCTCACATAATTTATTATTACCATACGATTTAACAGAAAACCAACCAATTTTAATGAGGGGTCAAGGTACTAGGAAAATAACGAATAGACATTTCATAGCTGCATTAGAGTCATTTTTATCTCCAATAGTTGAATAATCGCAAAGATTAATTAATTTCATTGAGATGATTTACTCAAGAATTATCATTAAAAGATATATACGTCTATAAATATAAATACTCTTTAAGATCATTTTAAATAACGTTCAAAGTTAAATGACATTTGTTGAATCAAAAAAATAATTCCAAAATTCATCGTTCATAGCTGTATATCCTGACTCAATTGAATTGAGATCAGAAAAAATATCATTTAATTGTAAACTGTCGTCAACCCACGGAGTCAATTCATAAGCATCTGAATTTACTTCATTAGAGGGATTTTTACTGCTTCCACGTTCATAACTTTCAGTATTTGTTACTGAAATTTTGTTATTTGCCACATGAGGATCACTCGATAAGAAAGTATCATTGAACTGTAGATTACTTTTTTGTTTATTTAATAGCGGTCTATCCATTACTGATACTGAAATGAGATCTTTAACTTTTGTTGCAAATGTTTGAGCAAATAATGCTATGACATATTGCATCTTTATTAAGTAATTATTGAATGGGTTCAAAATGGATGCATCCTTAATTTTTAATGTAACTTGATTAATTAAACTAGTAGTACCTTTTGTGATTTCTTCTAAAGAATGAAATTCAGCCAACACTATCGTAAAATACCTTAATTTTAAGAGTAGCACACCCACTGTGTATACAATCCTATTGATCAGATAAAGAGGTATGTTAGATATTGAATCTGAATCAAATTTTAAAAATGTTTTTAAGCAGAGTTGGCAATATTTCTGACACTTTAGAAATGCAATCTTTACTTCATTGGGCAAAGTGTTTCCTTGAATGACATTATTTCCGTATTGTGACCTATTTTGAATATACTTACTTATCGTATATTCATGCAGATAAACGTCAACGGAGTATAAAAACGATAGAACTTTTGTATTATCGGGTGATATTTCAAGTCTCAATCTATCAAGCTGTTCTTCTAATTCATTTATTAAGGATAACAATGGCTTATTAGGATGAGGTATACTTTCAAAAACCTCTTCTGTATAAATATTTTCATATAAAAACAAATGAATTTCCTCAAGTGCATGATTTATCCTGACAAATATAACTAGTTGACGATTTCCCTTGTCAGGATATAGCAGGTCATTGGATGAAGTTGTTTCCAAATACTTACATACTTGTTCAATCAGTGGAGACCATGGTGTTTGAATAGTCTGCCGTAAAAATATAGAAATATTAATAGATGATATGTAATTCATTAATATCAGATTATAACCATTCGGTACACCTAATAAAGGAGATGTCACTTTCAATTTATGATATTCTGGGTCCTCGTCACTTAATATACCAAATATTTGACTAACTGATGTCGGTCCTAAATCTTTAACAAGTGAGCAACACATATAATTAAATATGTGAAATTTTGTTTTCGAAAACCATTCAGGAAAATTATACCATGTACATATAGTCAACATAGATTCAATTTGTTCAATTGATTTTTCACCTTTTAAAAAAATTGAATTGGATATTAAATGAACTGTTAGGCCATCTAACCTTACATTTTTTTCTAGAGTAGTTTGACTTGAATCCAACTTTATCGAAACACAGGACATAATAGCACTAAGCAAAATAGGTTTTTCCTTCCAAAATTGTCTTACTGTGATATCTTTTGAAATCTTGATAGAGCAGATAGGAAATTTGACTGAAAAATTATTTCTATAATAAGCTAGTCTAAATGTAGCTTCCTCTTCCGTAAGTATATCAAATAGAAATATATCTCTAATATTCAAAGGAAAATCTGTATTCTTTAAAAGTTCAATTCCATAGTGTGACATCTCTTCTAACTTTTTATTAGAAGTTTGTAACTTATCCTTCTGTGCTATCAATAGAGAGTATAAATCATTCTCAAAAGTACTACTAATGTGATAATTGTAGCGTACCTTCAGATCTGAATTTGTATCGTTGCTGTTTTTAAATCGTTTATCATTTTTCAAAGTATTAAAATCAGAACCAGTATTAGCATGCATTTTCTGATGAGAAAACTGAGTTACTCCATTATTTATCGAATAGGTGTTAGGAAATAAATTAGAGTGCAAAACACCAGCATCTGATTGCAATATATGTATGGGCAGTGAATGCGGTGCTGGTAAGGAATTTGCCGTATTATTTGGTTGAATATCTGTTATTATTTTTTTACCAGAGATACTTGAAAAAGTGTCATATTTCTTCAAACGAACAGAATCATCGATATTAATATCAATAGACAAACCATCTTGTTTATAGTCAGTAATATTGCTATTTCTTTTCCTATTTCTCTTACGTTTTGTCAAATCAAACACACATTTCAACCTCATTCTTTTGCATTTACTGCATGGTTTTCTATAAATATCTGCTAGGTCTGAAGGTAAACATTTTTGTTTCAAGCGATGACACCTAACACATGCAAAAGCTGATCTCTTGGATTTAGAAGATAAACGAGAGTCAATATGTACGGCAGAATTCAATCTTGGATCATTTTCAGGGACACCAACAATTGATGCCTTTGAATATTCCAAATCATCAGCTTTTGTGCTATGCAATGACATTAATTTCTCGCCCCCCTCACACAATATTGGCTTAAATCGCACTTCTCTACCATATCAGTCACTTTAGTCTAGTCCTTAAGATCAATAATCGACAATATCATAATAACACTTTTAATTGAACAAAAAACATTACAAATTTCAATCAGGGCTTTTCATTTCCGGACATTCCTTGGCGAGAATTAAGTAAAGAATGTTAAACTCATCTATTCTTAACTTAGTTCGAAATTCTTTACTCAGTCCCTGAAATATTAAATATTAAATATTAAATATTAATTTAAACAATTCACTGAATTATTGATCAATTTGATGCATTCTAGATTATGTTAAACTAGTTAAGAACTAATTTATGTATGTAGATATAAATATTGCAAATAGTGATTAGATATTATTCTCTAGCTCTGCGGTAATTTGCATTATATGACGTATACGAATGGATTATTTAGATGGATTTTAATTAAACCTTTTTTGAACGATTTAAAGCCATGTGGCTCTTAACTAAGTGACCTGAACTCAAGGCCGATATTAAGGAAAGTTCTCCAACCAAGACTGCGCTTGCTACAACACTTGCTAATTTTCTGGCATTAGCACCTGGTTCAGTTAAATGGGGTCCGCGGACACCAACTAAGTCTAACATCGCGCCTTGTGCATCTAATACAGTACCGCCTCCGATAGTACCAACTTCAATGGATGGCATACTGACTGATACTTTCAAGTCGCCATTCACTTCACTCATCAAAGTTATACAGTTGGAACTTTCAACATTTTGGGCAGGGTCTTGTCCCATGGCAATGAATACTGCCGTGACTAAATTGGCAGCATGTGCATTATATCCACCAATAGCACCTGCCATTGCAGAACCTATTAAATTTTTAGAAATATTTACCTCTACTAATCGTTTAACATCGGTCTTCAATATTTTTCTGACTGTCTCACCAGGCACAATTGCTTCCGCAACCACACTTTTACCCCGTCCTTCGATCCAATTAATTGCGGCAGCTTTCTTGTCAGTACAATAATTACCGGATATAGAAATTACTTCTAAGTCATTCCAGTTATATTCTTCTTTCATTTTACTTAAACAATGCTCAACACCATTTGAAATCATATTCATTCCCATTGCGTCACCCGTAGTTGTTACAAAACGAATATACAATAAATCTCCTGCCAAAGCTGTTTTAATATTTTGTAGACGAGCAAATCTAGATGTAGAATTGAACGCAACTTTCATTTTCTCTAAACCAATTTCTGAGTCTAACCACATCTTACACTCACTAGACCTCTTTAAACTTGGAAATTGGACACATGGCCCTCTACTCATTCCATCTTTGGTTATAACAGTTGTGAGCCCCCCACCTTCATTGACTGCTTTACATCCACGCATTGCAGATGCAACCAGACATCCTTCTGTGGTTGCCATAGGAATATGATAAACGGTACCATCAATTATTAATGGTCCTATTAAACCAACTGGGATAGGCATATAACCAATAACGTTTTCGCAACATGCTCCAAATACACGCTCATAGTTATATTGACGGTATGGCAAAAGTTCGGTGTCTAAGATAGGAATGTTTGCCATTTTGGCAATTGATTTTCTACGAATATAAACTGCTCTTTCCTTATCGTTCAAGTAAGTTTCTAACGAATACAGTGGTATTTTTCCATTAATTACTTCATCAATAACTTGTTGGTCATCAGAACTAATAGCAGGTTGTCTTTTAGAAGATTCATTTTTATTAAGTGTAACTTGTTTTTGTATATCTTGTTTTTGGAAATCTTTTAAATTATTTTTCTCAAGATAATTATGAGAATCAGAATAAATCTTTTTAATTGCTAAAGTATCACCTACCAACCCTTTGCATTTCAATTCTGGAGTTTCCAACTTATTATCAACGTCCTCAATTTTTTCCAATTTTGTGACGCTATGATGTTTCTTCTCTTTTTTCGCCTCTTTTCTTTGATTATGAATTGTTTTCCTAGTCTGAGCTGTGTGAATATTGGCGACATTTAATAAATATATATTACTGGAACAACTTATAGCTAATAAACATAACATCAATTTACTGATAAGTTTATCTCTAATCGCATAGCTAATAAATTTGTATATCTCGATTAACATGAAATCCATCCAGCTTTCCTTGTGCACTTGTTTTGCGATATGGAAGAAATAAGATGCTGAGACTGAAAGTACTATATTTTTAGAATCTTGATTGAAGAGTTGCAGTATGTCTTGGATTTTTCTTCCCGGTATTTCGATATTACTACTACTTTTAATTTGTGATTTTGTATTTCTGACAAAAATTAATAGCAATTCAAATACGTTTACTAAAATTATTATGCTAATTAATAAAACTTTCGCTATCCTTATTATCTTAGGAGATTTTAATGCAAAGTTCCTAAGACCTCTGTCAGGATCTTCATTTAGTCTCTCATTTGTATTTTCCCAGCTTGAAATGTTTAGTGCTGTATCTCTGTGAATAATATTGAGTTCTAGTTTCAACGATAAGATTGCACAATAAAATGTTACTGTCAGCAACAGGCCACACGAAAGAACACAGGCAGAAAGAATACAAACATGTTTAGCAAACTTAAGCTCTTTGCATAAAAAGGAGCAAATGATAAAGGAAATTATGGAAACTAAATATTCTTGAAGGAAATAAGTACCATTATTAATTATCGAATCACTTATTATTTTACTGATCTCTTTTCTATCGATAATATTTATCAGTGAAATTGTTTTGGTAATATCTTTAGCTATCATAATTTTATGTTTAAACCCAACAATAACTAAAATAAATGGTAATCCTGTAAATAATTCAGTCAATGTAGTTTTTATGCCATTGATATGCCAGTTTAAAAAGAGAGCTAAAATGATTGAACAAGCTGAACTAACCAATGCCATAAATCCTAGCCAAAAATTTGATCCGTTATTTTTCATTTGTAAAAACAAATTAATGATAAGATAGAATATTTGAAAATATGCCATGATTAAAAATCCAGTCCCGTTAGTTAGTATATTCTTTAATTCAAAATTCTGATGATTATATCTTTGAAGTAGAAGCTCCAGGAAGTTTAGTTTCGGTGTTGGATCTATCAATTCCCATCCTGTATTATTACTTATTCCAATAATATCATTCAAATTTAAGCTATTGTTCTCACTCAAGATATATAATGTTGAATTTTCTTGAATAACGTTTGGCCATAAATTAGTAAGACTCAAAGTTTCTATTTCCTCATCGTCAATTACAACATTAAATAGATAATAATGATGGAAGTTATCATTATTATAAATATTGCCAAATGTCTTTGAGTACTGGTCATCTATATTTATCCAACTTGAGGTTCCTTTGTATTTGATGAAATTTTCATATTTTTTTGAATTCCAGTCGTCATAATTATTTGTGTCGGCACTTTTCAAATTATCCATCGACATTATATAGCCTTTTAATTCAGAAGACCAGTCTTCAAAAAGCAACTCTATAGTAGACAAATATGCATACATCGAGATTAACAGGACAGTGATAATAAGCTGAATAGGATATTCAGCCGCCGTCCTGGATGCTGACCCAATTATCTTAATTAGGCCTGGAAAACTGAGATACATTTCTTTAAATTTAATAATCATCACAATAAACAGTTGATGTATTTCTGTAACTTGAAGAACTATGAAAACTTTAAGCGCATGTGCTGCCTTAAAGTATACAATGACTAAGTGAATTCTTTTAATAAACAATTAAATAAACAGATAAGTAAATAAGTGAATAAATAAATGACAATACTTTATTTTATAGTAATGGAATTCTGTGACATTCATTTTTGGAATTACCGCCAGCAAGAAAATCATTAATTGGCGCTAAGCGGGGAAATTGGTTGTTGAATTGATAGACTTTGAATAACAATAACCAGATAAAGTTAGCAATCCATTACAATCAATATAAGTTGTTCGAATAATGGAATAAGAGCTTTAATATCATTGAAGATGTTTAAGACATCCAGGATCTTGGTTAAAATTAGTGCTTAGTCTAAAATGATGACCATAAAATGCAGTATCATGTGCGACTGCATATTAGGCAATCGTTCTCCACAAAATCTATATACTATTGAGACACCTGAAATCTTTTAATATTGCTATTGAGATTAGTTTAGATATTTAGAATTTATCGAGACTATATATTCTTTTCCAATTTGTAGATTGTAATATTTATTGATATTATAAAAAAAGTGTTATGTTAAAATAAAAGAGGTGCTTGAAATAAAATATTAATTTAATATTTCTATATTCAACTTGTCCTAAACCTCCAAATGTAATATAATATGAGTTTATAATTCTCACTGGGAAGTTTATTATTTCATGGAAACTAGCTTAACATCGAAGGTCAACTCAGAGTTGGCTGGAATACCTGGTAAAGCTTGCTTACCGTATGCATAGGCTGCTGGAATAACGATTCTACGTTCACCACCAACGGCCATACCGGCGACACCAATGTCCCAACCTTTAATGACTTCACCGTGACCCAACTTGAAGTTGAATGGTTTTCCGCTGGTGTTCTTGTCAAAGACTTTACCGTTCTTTAACTTACCAATGTATCTCATACCGATTTTAGAAGATCTCTTGGCTAATGGACCGGTACCAGTCTTACGGTCTTCGATTATAATACCACCTTCTAAAACCTTGGTCTTTGGTTTTTTTGGCTCTTCCTTCTTTTTAGTAGGACCTTCTTCTAAATCTTTCTTGAATTCAACTTTCTTAGCTTTCTTGGCTTCCTTCTTAGTTTCTTCTTCTTGCTTTCTCTTCTTGTCCTTCTTGTCCTTACCCTTCTTCTGAGTTTCTTCTTCAGCAACTAATTCTTCAATACGACCTTCGACATCACTGGCATCTTCTAGGTCATCTAATTCATCGTCAATGATTTCATCTTCATCTGGAGTCAAATCGTAGTCATCGTCGTCAGAGGAATCATCACCATAGATGTCTTCTTCATCGAAGTCATCGAAGTCAACCATTGGAGTGTCAAATGGATGCTTAACGAAATTACCAGTTAAGGAAATAGCATAAGAACCAGTGACCACAAATTGAACATCTTCTTCTGGAGCAATGGTTAAATCTAAAGTTTGTTGGTAAGCGGAGTCTGGAGATAGAGTCAATAGAATGTATTCGTGGAACTCATCATCTTCATCATCTTCATCATAATCATCATCTTCTTCTTCTTCTACTTCTTCTTCTTCTTCTTCAGCTTCATCTTTTTTAGATTGCTTCTTAGCATTTTTGCTCTTCTTAACTTCTGCTAATTTCTTCATAGTTTCTTCAGCAGTCATTGGTTCTTCTTCTTCTTCTTCTTCATCTTCATCATCTTCGTTATCGATTTCTTCATCATCGTAATCACCTAAAATGTCATCATCTTCATCATCGAAATCTGGGTTTCTCTTGATGATTCTTAAGGTAGATGGTTTCTTTTCGTCATCATAACTGTCTGGGTTCAAAGCAGCCATGGTGATACGGATGGTAACTGGAGTGTTAACATCAATGGCAGGGGTTGGAGTAAATGGTTCAACATTTAAACTGTAGGTAGCTAAAGGTAACATGTCAGCCATTTTTGAAAAGTATATATAAAAGTAATGTCTAGGTAATTTGAGACACTGGTTTCTGATGACTCTCTCTTAAAACTTGAAAACGAGATAATAGAGAAAGGTAAGAAGTATAAAGCAAGTATTATGATTTATATTGGAATGAACTGGCACTAATATATATATATATATATATATATATATTAGAACTTAACTGTAGTATTGTGCAATAGGTTAATTATTGACGTATTGAGAAAAAATCGATGAGGTGAAAATTTTCACTTATCTTTTACGGTAAAAATATTGTAAATGGTTAATAATTGAAATTAAGGTGATGCGTCAGCGACTGTATAAATTTACATATGCCCCAGTTATTTTAACTTACATAAAAATGAGAACATCATGAAATGTTTATTATTGATATAAAGAGAGCCAACTGAATAAGTGGAGATAATGTTGAGAGGGCCATTAGATTTTAAACGGTAATAATATGTACTAATTGCTTTCTTATGTTGCCACCTGGTGGGTTATATATTTATGATAGCCATTGTTGATTTCTTTAGGAAGGGGAGGACGGTAGGAAGTAATACTTTATACAGAGGGTTTTTAAAACATATTTATTATTAGTTTGCATAATATTATTGTGAACATATCATATAACGTTATACATAATTAATGGAAGTAAAGTAAACAAGTTCAAATAGTGAGTACAGGTAAACTCCACGAGAGTAATAATTTTGTAAAGTTGTTCAAATATAGTACATAATATCATTGACACGCTTGTGCATATTAGGTAACAATTTTAGTTTTGGAATAGCTGGAGCATCAGCATCTGGGTTCTTATTCTTTGGTACTGAATTTTTAACAACTTCAAAGTTTGCCTTGAAGTAACAAGTAGCACGAGTACATAATAAATCAGCATAGTAAATTGGTGCTGGACATTTGATACTGGTAGTAGATCTACCGAATATGTAACATAAGTTGTGAGAAATTTCCTGCAAATCATCAGATGTGTAGTTATTCTCATTGTAAACACACCAGTAGTGACATGGTACACCAGTACCTTTCAGTGCTTGTTGTGATTGTAAGAAGTAGTCGAAGTGCGCCACAGATGTAATACCACGATCAACAACTGTCCCTGGCATGACGTTACCCATACTTTGAACTGCAACAAGATCTCCCTTTTCATTCTTCGCATTCTCTTCTAATGGCATGAATCTAATCTGGTTTCTCTTCACTGTAACGACACATGTAATTGAAGGATTATACGAGTTGATACCAATTAAACTTTTACCGAATCTACGAGCACTCTCCTTCAACTTTCTAATTTCAATGTTAACCACTTGGTTTAATTGACCTTCAGAAACACCATCTCTGAAGTATAATATTTTAGTTGGCAACTTACCTTTATTGTGTTCTTGATAAGCAATTAGTCTGTTCAAGAACATTTCATCTATATTCTTAATGATTTCCTCACCAGGTTCATCTTGTAACATATAATCACCAGGGAACTGGGAAAATTTATCATCGATTGAACCAACCATTGCAGCGATTGAATTTTGATCTTTTTCTGGATAATGGGTGACATCAGCACCTAAAATTAGGACAGGCAAATTAGTAGCAGTATCAGTTAATTTCTCGTTACACTTCTCTGATAAAAGTTGATTTGAACCTAATAATTTTAAGTTCATCTTCAATGCTAAATTAGCATTCAATTGAGGGGATTTCTTCAAAAAATTTCTCAATTGACAGCATGAATTGAGAACACCAAATTTTAGATCTGATAGATACTTCAACCTATTGTAAAGAATAGCATCATCGTTATT
This sequence comes from Tetrapisispora phaffii CBS 4417, assembly GCF_000236905.1. NCBI lineage: Eukaryota > Fungi > Ascomycota > Saccharomycetes > Saccharomycetales > Saccharomycetaceae > Tetrapisispora > Tetrapisispora phaffii. The sequence continues at coordinate 362,223 of NC_016521.1, forward strand.
ATTTAAAAGGTACAGGATATAAGTATCAGGAGGATAACTTTTTAGCATCTCAACCAAATTTTTTTCACCAGATGATATTTGCAAGCCACCAGGAGTTGCTCGGCCATTTTTAGAACCACGAGGAGCAAAAGGTTTTTTAGGAGCAGTGAAGTTATTAACCAGTCTTGGTTCACCATCCATTTTAAAATTCATTCCAAGATCTGTAGTATGTTTTATGAATGCTTCTAACGAGCTCTTAATATCATCTTTCAAACTAACGGGAGGGACAGATGATGTATTACTCACAAGAATGATTTTCATGTTAAATGGTCTATCTTCTGTAACAGATAATCCATGTGTACTTAGATTCCACATACCTTTCTGTACCTTTGCAGTTTCTGAATATGGTCGATCTTTGTAAGCTACAATCGAGTTTTTATATTGAACGACAGGAGCGTCAATAATCCTCGAAGGAACTTTTAAGAAAAAAAATGATGAGTTATTTGATGGTTTAGAGTCTGGATACAAACCATTTGCAATTCTTGGTAAAGCCAAATTAGATATTATATTGAATTTTTCATTTGGTCTCACTGCACCATATTCCATATATTCTTTGTTGTCCTTAATTAAACCCTTTACTTTTTGACCAGGCATAATCATACAACATTCAGCTGGAACTGTTATCGAATTACCTAAATTGACCAGTTGAAGATCTGGATATTTCAAATTAATGTTGTATTTTTCCTTGAAGTAAGTTGTAGTACTGATGTTATCAGGAAATGACCTATCTTTAGATTTTATTTTCATTGAAGTTGCAGTTTCACGAGTGAATCCAATAACCTCCTTTGATTTAATTTTACAGGGAGGTTTTGGTGTTCCATCAGGATTAACACTATAATTGATATATGGTCTGTGAACCTTCATACCTTTTAATTGTGCATTCAATGTTTTGTTCATTTTAATGAAGTTATTTAAATCTCTTGCTGAAGGTAACACATTAGATTTTTGTGAAGTAGTAAATTTTTTATATTTTGAGTTTTCGTATTGGTAACATTCAATTATAAAATCTAATAATGAGAATTGATTATTCTCTTTTTGATTAAATCTTTTGTCGCCAGGTAAATATTTCGTATGTTTAACAAAAGCACCGATGGTATTTATAACATTCAAAGCAACAGCGGAATAAATATAACGTAGTGATATTGTGAAACCGTGCATCAAGTAACCACCGGCTAAGAATGGCATTGGTTTAGCAGCTTCATTAAATACAAAAAATTTGTTACCGTTAACTTGGAAAATTGTTTCATCACTACTTCGCAATTTTACGCCAAGCAAGTGTAATAAACTGGCTTTATCAACGTTAGAAAACTTTTCTTCTTGAAAACTAGGGTCTTGTTCAACAGTAGATGAATAAATACCCTTTAAACTGATTTTTGATGTAAATTTCAAAATAATTTGAGAAGCAAGATCAAGAGGCTCGGCATCAGATGGACGAGAAACAAGTTTCTTTTCAGGAATAACTTTGTCTTGTTTATCATCAGCCTTTTTCTTTTGCTTTGCGCTAACATCCCAACAACCATCAAATAAAGTGAATTCTTCTAAAGGAGTCAATGAATATATAGTATCTTCACCATTGAAACTTATATTTTTTTTATATTTTAATAAAGTTTCATCTTCATCGAATAACGATTCAATTAAGTCATATTTCTTAGGCTTTGATAAAGGTACTAGAACAGGAATATTAGGAGGGCTAGACTTCTTTAGATTTCTGCCACCTTTATTAAACTTATCAAATTTTGGTTCAGCAGGCTTTTGAATAAAATCGATATGATATGTGTAGATAAAAGCTTGCTTCCACCAAACATCAATAGGAGTCTTTAATTTTTCAGTTTTAGCATCAACAACTGTATCGTTACCTAAAGATAGTAACATTTGGTTTGTCAAGACGTCAACCTTTGTACCTTTAGTACCATAGTCTTCTCTGCCCTGTATTTGATAAGGATTAGAAGAAACCTCGGCAGGCTCGACTACTTCCTTTGGAGTTAGATCAAATGTTGGAATTCCATTCTTCGTGGATGGTATCAAATGTTTATCATCTTGTTTTTTGTCTGTTTTGGTATTGAATTTTGATTTTGGTTCTTTCTTTGTATCAGGCTTTTGGGTTTGTTCCAGTTTAGATTTAGATTTGATATTCTGGGCTGTCTCTTTTCCAGACTCAGAATTAAAAGGTATCGCTTTCTTTTCATTGGCATTTAACTTGGGACCTTTCTTAGTTTTAGGAGCTGGACTGCCCTCTTTTTTAGTTTTTGGAGCCGCGCGAGACTCTTTCTTTGAACCAGATTCTGGTCTTGTTTCCTTCTTTGGTTTTAAAGCTGGCACTTGGTTTCTTTCAGGTTTAACCTTTCCGTTTAAGTTACTCAGGTCATCACCAGAGCTAACGTCTTGTAACGAGCTCATATTTGGTTCGTTTATGTAAATTTAGAGTATAACCACTGTTCTTTTTAGACAGCAGATTACCTAGTTTCACAATATCCAATCAATCAAATACACCTATTCAAAAAACAATGCAAATATCAAACGAAGTGGGCACTTTTATATCAAATATTATTAATTAAATTTCCTTTACTCATTTATATTATCAAACGAATAGCAATATTATCTATTTCTATCAATTAGTGCTTTTAAGTTTCTTGTGTGCAGTCAGGGGGGAGATCCCGTTAAATAGTCTCTAATGAAAATCTTTTCATTTACCACAAAAGCATCATGTGTCTGTTCTCTTCCTTTCAAATTTTCAATGCGCAGGACTGCAAATACGCTGTATAATCAAGTGTTTCATATAATTTACAATGAAGACATGTGTGTTTGATTTACATAAGATAAATCCAATCAAATAACTTATATGTATATATGGTGTAATTGGTTTGATCAAGATGGTTGCTAGATCGTACATAGTCAACCTTCCAGAGTGTTCATAGGCTGACATATCTTACGAAGTCTGCAGTCTGTGGCGTACCAAGACATTGGGTGGGATGTGTGAGATCAAGTTAGATAAATAATTTACTTATCTTTGTATGCTATCTCGAGAGAAATCTAAAGCACGAGATAGAGCAATCTATATAAGAATAGCATTTATTTAGTGAGATGTAACCCTACTTGCAGTGTGTAATATAAAGATTACATATTGTCCCTGTTAGTGGATGCACCTTATCTTGCATTTTCGAAAACCGATTGAATTAAAGTTGTTTATTTAAATACATATAGGTATATTCTCTTTAATATTTTAATTTATGTATTCTTTGTAACTGATAATTATGGTATATAAAATAAAGAATTAAGTAAAAAAAGGATATAAAATGATTATCCGATTACTCTTATTTCTCGTTTACAGTTTTATCAATTTATTTAGAATTTTAATAAGTGTGGTTTGTCACCGTTCTTTAGAGAGAAAGAAGCAGCTAAGTATTGTTTCAACATTGGGGTCTTCTTGATTTCGGCTAATAAAGACTTGTCAACGTTCTTTTGGTCTTCAACACGTTCAGCCTTTAATTCCTTGACTTGTTTTTCTGGGAACATGTTAGCTTCTTGCTTTTGCTTCTTGGTTAATTTTTCCTTGGCGAAGTATTCAGCATTGAACTTTTCAACATTAACACCTTCGACAGAGATCTTGGTGGAAGTAGCAATGACGAAACGAGCGTTGACTCTTCTTAATGGGACACCGTTGACCTTGAATGGACCAGAAACTAATAAGGTGTTGTCTTCCATGTGCTTTAAGTAAACAACTCTCTTACCTCTGAAACGGCCGGCTAATAAAATTAAGACGGTACCTGGAACTAAGGAAGCTCTTAACTTTTGTGGACGAGAAGCCTTTCTGGTCTTCTTTGGAGCAGCAACGTCTTCAGATGGATACCACTTTGGGGCCTAAAGAATAAAAATGCATCAATTTAACAATAATAGCGATTATTAAGTTAAAACAGAATGTAAAACGTTAGTAAAATAAATCCCTAAAATAAAATTGCTGAACGCTGGTCTTCTCTATAACTCTTAACTTGAAAGATAGTAAGACCATACAATGTGGTATGTAATTGAATTTGAATCCTTATCGACTGGAAAAGTTGACTTATCGTGATTTTTAATCTTAAAAAAGAGACACCCAAAAATAGCCATTCTGTGATTTTTGGTGTATGCACTATATATGCAATATCATCTATCCCAGTATCTGCATTTTTCCGTTGTGTATGTTCTATATATGTCTAATTCCCAGTTAAATCCACCTGCAACTGCTACCACGAATAAACTTATGTTTACTACCTAACTGTAAAAATACTATCACTGATGTTGTTTTATAATGCTTGTTAACTTCGAACAGTTAATTTCATACAGATACCGTGAATGAAAACACACACTCACACGCTCACTCACATTCACTGTTACAAGTTCGGATACCCTCTTATCTACAATTGGGCTGGATTCCACTATACGTATATTAATGCTGAATATTGGGTTGTTGATATCATCTCTATTCTAATAGCTCAAAATCTCAAACTCAAAGGATTCTTTCATCAAGAACAATTCCACGTCATTCTTATATTTCAAAACTAATCAAACATACTTGTTGGGCACTCATTTTCGTTGATATATCTATACTGTCTTTGTATTGACGTAATAAAGCACAATAAGAAAGATGTTAAACAAGATATAGCATTATTTATAAACCTTTTTATTGAACGAATACATAACGTTCATTTTAGAAATGCTTACAGACAATAGTATTGCCGACCAGCATTACAAGACGAACAAGTTGTCAACATATTCATTCCAATTACAATACAGTGAGTATGTTATTATCACTTAGCTACGACAGAAGAGAATCATGAAACATTATGGCAATGGACAATTTTACAAAACGATAGATGTGAAACTAATTTAGTTAGGTTCTTACAAAGGATATTGTTCAACGTCCAGTGAAGAGATGAGAGATTGAAAAGTTTCAACTCAATACATAGAGAGACAAACAAACAAACAAACGACAAAAGCAGCAGCAGTTTCTGGTACCGCTTGGCAGACTGGACAGAGAACTGACTTACAGTTTGGCAGAGAGACTTCCACTCGCTAGAGAGAGAATGGAATTGGTAGCACAGACAGAGAGATCCAAAAACATGACGGTACCAGCACTGTTAACTTCTTTCCACACCTTACTAAATTGGCGTTGTCTCTGCCTAATCTCCAGAAACGCAAAACGCAACCCGCCAGAACGATTACTTGCATGGTCAGAAGAACAGCCACGCATGCCCAACATACCATTTACTTCAAAAAATGGCAGGATTTTGATAAACTTTGCATCCGCCCAAGTTTCGGTCACCATTTTTATAAAAAATAAAAAAGGATCGAGGGTGTATGGGTTCTAACCAAAACACACAGTCACTTGTAATTATTAACCCGGACTAACAACATCTTTAATATTTTTCAATTTTGTTGCAAAATTCAAATTTTAAGAATAAAGGAACATAGTTAAGTTTGAATAGTAATAGTAAATGAAATTTATAATATGCAACATAATAATTTATCAAGGGAATATACATACATATATATATATATAATAAGGTGGCTTATATTTTTGATTCGTAGTTGTTCTTTTCCCACTGAAAGACACATATTCATTGTTAGCGACAGTACCGTGTGGAAATATGGAAGGTGTTTATTTTAATGTGGATAATGGTTTTATTGAAGGTGTAGTAAGAGGTTATAGAAATGGTTTGCTGACGAGTAATCAATATTTGAATTTAACACAATGTGATACTTTAGATGATTTTAAATTACAATTGTCTTCTACAGACTATGGAAATTTTCTTTCTTCAGTTGCAACTGAAGGTTTAACTACATCTATTATCCAGGAACTTGCGTCTCAAAAATTGTATCAAGAATTTAACTACATTAGAAACCAAACTAGACGGTTTAACAAAAAATTTATGGATTTCATTACTTATGGGTACATGATTGATAATGTGACACTGATGATCACTGGGACAATCCACGATCGTGATAAAGCTGAGATTTTACAACGTTGCCATCCTTTAGGTTGGTTCGATACTTTACCAACTTTATCAGTTGCTACGGATCTGGAATCACTATATGAAACTGTCTTGGTTGATACTCCGATTGCTCCTTATTTCAGTAATTGTTTTGATAATGCTGAAGAGTTAGATGATTTAAACATTGAGATCATAAGAAATAAGTTGTACAAAGCTTATTTGAATGATTTTTACAACTTCATATCTTCCGAATTACCTGAACCTGCTAAGGAAGCCATGCAAGATTTGGTCGTGTTTGAAGCTGATAGAAGAAGTATTAACATTGCATTGAACTCATTACAAAGTGAAGATATCGCGCCAGATTTGAAAAGAGAGTTATTACCAGATTTAGGTAAACTATATCCAATAGCTACTGCACATTTAGCTGAAGCACAAGATTTCGAAACTGTAAGAGCTATTGTTGGTAGTGTTTACGAATATAAAGGTATTTTAGAATCAGGTAATCTAGAGGATCACTTTTACAAGTACGAAATGGAATTATGTAGGGATGCATTCACCCAACAATTCGCTGTAAGTACCATATGGGCATGGATGAAATCAAAGGAACAAGAAGTAAGAAATATCACATGGATCGCTGAATGTATCGCTCAGAACCAAAGAGAGAAAATTAACAATTATATATCTGTGTATTAGTATTACATCTGTATTCTTGTACAATAATATAGGAACATAATAAAAGAAATGATCCTAGATGTTGCGAAATAATAGACATCACGTGGTTTGAAATACCAAGATGGAGTAATGATGAATACATATATAAAAGATGCGCGGCTGTTACCTCATCATTTCTGCATAGGTACTTCGTATATAAAACTAACGAGGTTACTCTATTCATATTTGATATAAGGAACCATAAAAGTACCATTGGATATAGATAATTATGACTCAAGGGATCTCTGATAAAAAAACTGATGAAATTATCTCTCGTACCGACGAGGTCGAAATCAAATTCAGGCCCTCAGATTATTTGCGAATGCTTATCGGAATAATATTATTTACTTCTATCATCTCAAAATTATCTACAGGTAGATTTATAGTATATCCATTAAGCAATGGCACCACAAAGAATAATTTAGAAATATCAAGTTTCTGGTATGACAATTATCAGAACGTTCCAATTGCGTTTAGTGAGAGCGATTTAAAACAATATAGTGGAGATAGTGTTTCTGAAAGAATTGTCCTAAGTATAAAGGGAAATGTATTTGATGTCACAAGGGGAGCAAGATTTTATGGGAAATGGGGTCCGTATAAGAAATTTAGTGGCAAAGATTGCTCAAATGTCTTTGGTTATAACAGCTGGGATCTTTCATCTTTATCAAAAGAGTGTAATTCAAACATCAGTGAACTCTCTACTGTTGAATTGGAGAGAATTGATAGTTGGTTGTCATTTTTTAAAAGAAAATACCCATATATTGGGTATGTAAGGTATGACGATTGATTTTTGAATCCTATATATAATATTGTACATTGTGAATGCAATTTTTCCATTGAAGTGTCTATGTATCTATCTACCTGGTTTATTATAACAGTATAATAAGACAGTAAATACTAGTTATAACGTACACAATTTTTTACTAAATCCAGTGATGCCTGATGTTGGTACATGTTGCTATGGTTGCACCTTTTAAATTACTATCTTCTAAAAATATTAACTTAAATTTATGCCCCGATCGTATTTCAACCATGTTTCTGTATTCTTCAATATTAGCTAAAAAGGAGCCAACATAACCGATATTTACTGTGTCGGATTCCACAGTTGTGGAATTATTAGTTAACTCTAAAATTCCTTCTAGCATTGCCACCAAATATATGGAAGCTCTTTCAAGATATAGTAGAGCCAATTCTCTACATACGTTTTTGAATTCAGAAGATGTTATATTTGAATTTCCATTTATAATAGCACCAAAAGTAGAGCCATCAAATTCTATTTCTTTAGAAATTGGAATATTATAGTACGTCAACAACCTTAGAAAAGATGATGGTATATATTTCCCTGATGTAATAAATTCCATAGGCATATTTAAATTATCAAGCTCAAATCCTTTTTCAAATCGAGATAATTTTATAAAGTCTTTCCCCAAAAAGCCTGCTTCTGCATTTATTATCACTTTTTGGCTTGTTTCAATATCATAGTGTTGTGCTTTATATTCTGGTAACATAAAATTTGGTAATTCAAAACAACTATTAAGACCAGTGCCTAATATAAGCGCAATTTGGGATTTCAGACATGTGAATTTTCCAGTGATGTATACGGCGACAGAATCATTAATGATATCACATATTTGAAAGCGAGCATTAGTGAATGCAATGTTATTTGATTTATATTTATTAAACAATTTTTTTAAAATAGCATTAAGTGAGATATCCTTAAGTTCATCCATTAATTCAAACCCTTTACCCATTGAAACAATTTTATTATTATCATCCAATGGGGAACTAAATGTTGTGGATATTAAAAATGTTAACTCATTACTGAAATCGCATTGTTCGTTTAATTGTTGGCATATCCAGAACACTAATTCTTCAAAAAACTTCCAGTCAACTATTTTAGATGTTATGTTCATTGAATTTTGGTATGCTATCTCAAAGTTTTTCTCATCTGAGTCGTATTTCATAATAGCAATTTTCAAAGTTGTGCCTCCAAAATCAATAGATATGTATCTATTATTGCTATTAGGGGCTTTGATAGAACCATGCACCAATCTACTAGGCAGCATAGAATATTTACTATTTTGCAATCTCCATTCCAGTTCTGCCAAAAATTTAACCTTCAATTCTGCAGCATCATCCTTCGGTATAAACTTTTTTCTCACTTCGCCAACTATCCTAGAGTTAACCGTCATTGCAACTTATATATTGAAAACAATTATAATCAACTATCTTAAACCTTTTTCCCTTATTGACCCAGGGATACCTCGAGTATTTTGTTTTACAATTACGTATTTTAATAAATGCCTACAATTTTCAGACGTATCGAAGACTAAATTGTATTGGAAATTATGATTTCTGATTCTGGACATAACCAGTGACTTGTAGCCTCTATTTATAAACTTTTTGTGATATCCTTATTCACCTTCTCATACTCACGGGTATTTACTATAAAAGCAATAAAAAATATCCCACATTCTGTTGAAGCTCATCGAAATCCATCGCTTGATTTTTATCATTACAATATTTCTTCCATAATAATCAGCCTTTAAAAGTCACTTTCGCGTTGTTGCTTTAAAATCCGATTTTAGTCACCAAACAGCAAAATATTGATCAAGAATTTGAAATAAGATGTAAAGAAGGGACAAGGGTCTATTCATTTATAAAAGGGCAAAGTCATTAATGTAATTAATTAAAAGAAGGTAATGTACTGAGGCCTGGTGTTTTTCTTCAAGTGGTATCAAGGCAATTACAACTTCCTATGTTTTTACTTCGAGGTAAAGGCCTCCCCTTGTGCCGGTGTTAAACATTGTATGACTTCTTGATCGATTGTAGTTTAATAATTGTTTAGCAAAAATCCAAATAGTCACATATACATATAAATATCTATATTGTTAATGTATTGTAGTCTAGTAAAGTATTTACCAACTATTTATAGCACATAATATAATTTTATAGGGGGCCTTGAAATCATTTGTTGTCTAATTAGTGGCACAAAATAAATAATGTGACACATGCAAAGATCAACGAAAAAAGTAAAGCCATTATCCTCTACTCAAAAGTATAAAAATCAAATAACATACTACAGAAGATATACTCTCTGTGGAATGTTTATCAACCTCTACTAATATGATAAATATCAGGGTCTGCTCCTGTGTCACAAATTTTTATTTTAAGTCATTAGAGCATTGGGTATCACAATTACTTTAGATTTGGAACACTTATATTGGCTAAAGGTAATAAATAATATCACCCAATAACTACTATTAGTGAAACTTTTCTAAGGCTACAAATTTAATTCATGCAATTTTAAATTGATACATTGATATTAAATTAGCACAAACGACAACAATAATAGGATTAAAATTATAAACATAATTTTATAATGGTAGAGATTGAGTCAAGAGGAATTAAGGTTAAAGAAAAATATAAAGAGCCAGCTCCAGGTTATTTATTACAGCAATCAATCAAAAATTCCAAACTTTTTGATATAGATGATCCAACTTTGAATCTAGAATTAGAAAAAGATACGATTAAATTCAATTGCATTAGAAATGGTGTTAAAAAACTGTATAGATATTCGAAGATTCAGAGGTATTCGTTTCATATGTCTGGGGTGTTTTTTTGTAATACTTTGGAGTTGTTTTATAAAATATTTGGGAAAGATGAAAATAGTAAAGGATGTGTCCATGAAACCACAAATTTTAGAACAAAAAATTCTGAATTTAATAAAGGGTATCGGGATCTTATAGATATGATATTGTTACACAATCAAATGTCAAGAATATATTGCAAAATTGAAAATTCTTTGAAATTCTTTGAAATCAAGATAATATTACCATTAAGAGCTCTGGATGAGGCCTTTTCGAAAATATCATATTATATTCAATATCGAGACAAAATTAATGTTGCTTACCATGAATTATTCATAAAATATACTGAACTGAAGGAAAAAACAAATGATTTCACAAAATCATTGACAGGTTCAGAAGAAGTTTCGAGAATTAAAATTGAAAATAATTTAATAAGCTCTAAAGAAGATTTAGAATTAGCCAATGATAAATTGCGAAAACAATTATCAGTATTATTCGGCTATTGTAGATCGTACTTCAAAACTTGGTTTCTCCTTTATTACTTTACAATATGCAGGATTTATTACGACTTACAACATTTCATGAGGGCTAGTAGTGAATTTAAAAAGGTATTTAAGGTTATTTACAATCAACAGGACAAGATCAACAGTTCAGGACTAGCAGTTCCCACTTCAAATTCCACTGAAGAAAATAATACATACACTATTAATAATAATAATTACCAACAGCAATTTCAATCAAAGGAGAATATGTATCCTGAATATTAGTAGTTACACATTGTATTGATAATGTTTATATTCTATTAGTACTTTAATTCATTATTTTTAAATTATATAAAAAACAAAACTTGAGCAGGCAATATGGAGCACCAACAAAGGGCTCCATATTTGCAGAAATCATGATTCAATTAAAGAAAATAGTACCAACATAACAACGTCTAATTTAATACATTGGAGATAGATTAGTCTTATTATACAATTGTATCATAACTCGTTTTAAATCTAACATATTTTGGGTATACATAGTGTTTGGTTCCATGAAACTAAGTCCGTGCCCTTAGTCCTTATTTGAACTAACAATATATCAAATAAGGAGGAATCTAATAAAAAAGGAAAATGTTTACTTGCATGTAACTTTTGATATAGATAGTGAATTATTTCACTTATATATTTGCAATCACATATTAGATACAATCGATAATATATTATATAATATTTAAAGGATTGAGTGCTCATAATGGTTAAATCATTCGAAGTCGCTGATCCAATTGACTCTTCTTTGGAAGGTTTTGCATTGGTAAACCCTTCAATCACTTTAATTCCTGCAGAAAAAATTCTATTTAGGAAAACTGAGAAATCTCAAATTGCATTAATTTCAGGTGGTGGTAGTGGACATGAACCAACTCATGCTGGTTTTATTGGTGATGGTATGCTAAGTGCTGCTGTGTGTGGTGATATTTTTGCCTCTCCATCTACTAAACAAATTTTAAATGCAATTAGATTAGTCAGTGAAAACTCAAAAGGTGTTCTTCTAATTGTTAAAAACTATACTGGAGATGTTCTTCATTTTGGCTTGGCTGCTGAGAGGGCCAGAGCTCAAGGAATCGATTGTCATGTCTTTGTTGTTGGTGATGACGTAGCAGTTGGTAGAGCTAAAGGAGGTATGGTTGGAAGAAGAGCCTTGGCCGGTACTGTCTTAGTTCATAAAATAGCAGGTGCATTTGCTAAGGGATACTCTGAAAAATACGGCTTACAAGGAACCATCGATGCAGCTACTATTATTAATGATAATTTGGTCACTATTGGATCTTCATTAGAACATTGTAAAGTGCCAGGAAGGAAATACGAAACCAGTTTGAAGGGTTCACAATTAGAATTAGGAATGGGTATTCACAACGAACCTGGTGTACAAATTTTGGAACCAATTCCATCTACTGAAGAGTTGATTTCGAAATATATGTTACCGGCTTTATTAGACTCCTCTGATTCTGATAGATATTTTGTGAATTTTGATGAGGGTGATGATGTTGTGCTACTGGTTAATAATTTAGGTGGTGTATCTAACTTTATTATTTCCTCCATTGTCTCGATAGTCAATAAAGCATTGAAGTCAGAGTACAATATTGTCCCAGTACAATCTATATCAGGGACTTTAATGACTGCTTTTAATGGTAATGGTTTTAGTATTACATTATTAAATGCTACAAAGGCCACAAAAGCGTTAAATTCAAAATTCCCTGAAATAAAATCAGTTTTAGACCTTCTTAATTATAATACCACTGCTCCTGGTTGGGCTGTTGTTTCTCATAATTCAAAACCTGCTGTGAATGAGGATATTTTAAAAGTTGATGTGAAAGTAAAAAACGCAGGTACTTATGATTTTGAAACATTCTCTAATTGGATGAAAGCTGCTGCAAAAGCAATTAAAGAAGCTGAACCACACATTACATCACTGGATACTCAAGTTGGTGATGGTGACTGCGGATATACCTTAGTTGCCGGAACAGAGGGTATTACTGATGATTTAGACAAAATATCAAAAAAATCCTTATCTGAAGCCACTGCTCAAATTTCTGATATCATTGAAAGCTCTATGGGCGGTACATCAGGTGGGTTATATTCTATTCTTCTTTCTGCATTTTCCAATGGTATAATTCAAACTTGTGGTGAAAATACTCCTGTCACGGCCAAGGAAGTTGCTAAGTCCCTAGATTTTGCTTTGTCTACTTTATATAAATATACAAAAGCAAGAGTGGGCTCCTCGACCATGATCGATGCTTTAGAACCATTTATTGAAGAATTTAAAAAATCTCAAGACTTTAAGAAAGCTGTTGCTGCTGCTGCTAAAGGTGCAGAAAGCACTGGTAATGTAGAAGCCAAGTTTGGTAGAGCATCGTACGTCGGTGACTCTTCTAGTGTTGAAGACCCTGGTGCTGTCGGTTTGGTGGCTTTCTTGAAAGGTATTGAGTCCACCTTTTAGATATCTGACGGAAAACCAAAAGCCAAAAATATAAAATACAAATCTTGTACTATTTTAGATAACTAAATAACTTATCATTGATATATCATATACAATTAATGGCAATCTAAACGTATATAGTTAACGTTACTCATAATAGTAAGTACTCATTACTTTACTGCTACATAGAGGTTATCATTCTTTACGTAGTGTTCTTGGAAAACGCGTCTCTTTTAACCATTCTAAAAAGTTATGAACTGAAATTAAAATAATTTTATTGAAGTGATGTTACTATTTAATATTAAACAATTTACTACTGGGAAGTATTAATTACAAGTGTTAAGGTTGCTATTCTGGATAGTCCTGAAACCCATAGAGGTATATTTTATAAGGAGTAAGGCCAAGTTATACAAAATGAGTACTGACTTCGATAGAATTTATTTGAATCAATCTAAGGTAAACGGTAGATTTCGTGTTGCCGATTCTGGTTTAGGCTGGAAAGCTTCCAGTAGTGGTGGTTCTGCAGCTAATAAAGCCAAGGCCCCATTTTTATTACCGGCAACAGAATTATCCACCATTCAATGGAGTAGAGGCTGCAGGGGTTATGAATTAAAAATAAATACTAAGAATCAAGGTGTTCTTCAATTAGATGGTTTCTCTGAAGACGATTTTGACGCAATTAAAAGTGACTTCCACAGAAGATTTAACATCCAATTAGAGCATAAAGAGCATTCTCTCCGTGGTTGGAACTGGGGTAAGACCGATTTAGCAAGAAATGAGATGATTTTTTCTTTAAACGGTAAACCAACTTTCGAAATTCCATACTCTAGAATTAACAATACTAATTTAACTAACAAAAATGAAGTTGCAATTGAATTTGATATCCAAGACGAAGAGTATCAGCCAGCAGGAGATGAACTGGTTGAAATGAGATTTTATATCCCAGACGCAATAAAAGAGGAAGAATCAGAAAATGAACAAATCAAATCAGAAAGTGCAGAAGGTGCTGTCAAGGCAGAAGGTGCTGTCAAGACTGAAAATGAAGAAGATGTTGAAATGAGTGAAAATGAGAGAGAAGAATTTGAAGAAAAATCAATGGCAGAAACCTTTTATGAAGAGCTTAAAGAAAAAGCTGATATTGGAGAAACAGCAGGTGATGTTATTGTCTCATTTCCTGACATTTTCTTTACTACTCCAAGAGGTCGTTATGACATTGATATATATAAGAACTCTATTAGGCTAAGGGGTAAGACATATGAATATAAATTACAACATCGTCAAATTCAGAAAATTATTTCTTTACCAAAAGTCGACGATATTCACCATTTGATTGTCTTGAGTATTGAACCACCATTACGTCAAGGTCAAACATCTTATCCATATGTTGTTTTACAATTCCAGAAGGATGAAGAAACTGAAGTCCAATTGAACTTAGATGATGCTGATTATGAAGAAAATTTCAAGGATACACTAAAGAAACAATATGACGCTAAGACACATATAGTTATTAGTCACGTATTAAAGGGTCTAACTGGGCGTAGAGTAATTGTTCCAGGTTCATACAAATCGAAGTATGATAACTGTGCCGTTTCATGTTCATATAAAGCAAATGAAGGTTATCTATATCCATTGGACAATGCATTTTTATTCTTAACCAAACCAACTCTGTACATTCCATTTTCTGATGTAAGCTCAGTAAATATTTCAAGAGCGGGACAGAGCACAACTTCGAGAACTTTTGATTTGGAAATCGTACTTCGTTTCAATCGAGGTAGTGTCACTTTCGGTAATATAAGTAAAGAAGAACAACAATTATTGGAATTATTTTTAACTTCAAAATCTCTAAAGGTTAGAAATGAAGAAAAAGAAAGTGAACAAAGATTGCAAACTGCCTTAGGTTCTGATAGCGATGATGGTGATATCAACATGGGATCTGCAGGCGAAGATGATGAATCCGCTGATGAAGAATTTCAAGCTAGTTCTGATGACGATGATGATGTTGCCGAAGAATTCGACTCTGATGCCAACGCTGGATCTGACAGTGAAGGTGACAATGACGGTGATGATGATGTGGTTTCAGATTCTGATAGACCAGTTAAGAAACCAAAAGTTGAGTAAATAACTCTGTAACTTTTATATTTACAATCTTAAATATTTGGATAAATATTATTTTTAAATGAAGATAATTTTAAAGACAAAGTTTATTAAGTGATAGTTACAATTTCTGTAGGGATCGATTTAATTAAAATGGAGCGTTGACCTCTGCATATCTAATTTGCCGTGTAATATTCTTGATTTCAATGGTTTTCTGTCAATGTATACATGCATATATGCATGTATATTGATCCAAATATGCCTGAAGTTATTAGTTATCTCAGCGCCGAAAAAGTTCTTTATGTGTGCTAAATTTCAGGTGAAAAATCTTAGGTGAAAAAAATCGATGAGCTCTCTATATCAATGATATAAAATAACCTATACTATTCTACATGCATGATATTCTCGAATATAAGTCAGTTACATAAAGTAAGCAGTTTATAATATAGTGCTCTAGGTACTTTTCAAATGGAAGATAGAGTCAATTTAAAAGATGATCTGGCAATTTTAAGGGACATGTATCCAGAGCTTGTTCTCGATCAAGATGAAAAGAGTATAAATACAAATATTCAGAATGTTGTAAGTGGATATCTCCCGTTTAAGGTGTCTCTACATAATAATTTAAGTGTTTCATATGAAAAGGAGCTACTGACGTTTTCGAGTTTTCTATTAGGTGTTTTACAATTCAAGATCGATGTTGCTAAATATCCCAGTCTAAAAGATAGCCTAGAATTAAACTTTATTTCGGAATGGATGACAAAGGAAGATAAAAATATCATTATATCAAGTTTAGATGAACAATTTGGGGATTTGACAGACCCAACTTCTGATATTTATGATCCTTTTACCCCTATATTAATGTTATTGTTCAGTTACCTAACTGATGAGACAGCCTCAGTTCTCTTCCCTGATAACGTTAAAAAATGTTTAACATTAGAAGAGTATCAAATTTTTAAGATTATGAAGAGTACAATCCAGAAGGAAGAAGCCTCCAAAAAAAATTTTACATGTTGCATATGCATAGATACTAAAAAGGGTACGAATATAATTGAGCTTCCCTGTAAGGAAGAAACCAAACATTATTTATGCGAACCATGTGTAAAATCATACTACTCTGAAATGATTAAAGAAGGGAACATGGATGCAGTACGATGCCCAGAGTGTAAATATGAAGAAATAGTCCTAGATTCCTTCAAGGATTATACATTGTTAAAAGAAACCTTATTCACACCTGCTATTCCGTTTGAATTTTTTGATAGAGTCTTAAGTGAGGAGCTATGTACTAAGTATAGAGAGTTATTTCATTCGTATTGTGCCACCAAGTTGTCAAAACACAGTACTTCAGCATGTATTCCTTGTAGGCGATGCAATACATGGTGCGTTAAAGATAACTTGGACGATGCAATGATCAGTTGTAAAACCTGTTCTTTTGTCTTTTGTTTCAATTGTTTACATTCATGGCATGGTTATAATAATCTATGTGGTGCTAAAGTCACAATTCCAAGAGAAGTAATAGAGGCATATATAGATGAGGATGGTATACTATCAGATGATGCAAAAAAAGAAATGGAGGTGAAATATGGTAAGAAACAGTTAGCTACAGATGTAAGTGACTATCTGGCAGATCAACTATTAGATTTGGCAATTGCTGAAAAGGATTCCAACTTACAAAGATGCCCTCACTGTAGAATTGTAGTACAAAGAAGTGAAGGTTGTAATAAAATGAGATGTGCTGTATGCAACTGTTTATTTTGTTTCATCTGCGGTACCTTGCTATATCCTGAGGATCCTTATGAACATTTCAGGGAAGTGTGGTCGGAGTGTTACGGTAGGCTATTTGAAGGTATGGAAGGAGTTGATTCTTGAAGAATGACGTTTGTTTTGAAGGTTAAATTCTAATAATGTTGAACATTAGCATGTATAAAGGATCTTTGTGTATTATATATTTATAGAAGTAATTTCACAAGAACATTTTATTTATATTTATTTATTTGTCTTCTTCTTCTTTTATCTCATTTTGGATAACAGGCTGAGGTTTGGGGACTACTGAATAGTATTTTTTTACCACTATTCCTAATATTAATATAACCCACTGTAGACTATGACGTATGCATGCAAATATAAAACCTGATCCATAAGTGACTTGTAACATTTCCCATCCATTTTCAATAATATCTTCATTTCTTTCTAATCTTTTCAAAGATAATATATTAGTTAATGTTGATGCAAAAGAGAAAAAAGATAACATAAAAGAAATTATGGAAATTATCATTATAATTAGTGGCAGTATTGTCTGTTTCTTCCAGATAAATAACAATGCACCAAATCCAGAAATCGCTAAAAACAGAAGTATTACAGCGGTGAACTCCAACAATAATAAGTCTTTAAGTACGTTATTTGAAATCATCGAAATATATAACGTAATTACTGCACTTTTGTAACTATCAGAATAAACATGGATTGTGTCGGATACCTTAACATTATGAATCCCATACAGAATTTGCAAGAAATTATTGTCGTTCTTATGATCCATTTTCAAAAACTTGTAAATCGACAGCAAAGTTAAGTAATAAAACTGCTGCAATGAGGAACCAATTACATCTGGGTTGGTTTTGTAATTTGATGTATACCGTGATAAATAAACCCCCATATCTTTTGCAATCGTCCCAAACAAATCTAAACAACTACTTGTTAATCTTGAGCAGTAGTCATTTTTACTGTCTTGAAACTTACAGTATCCAAAATAATTAACTTTAAAAATGTTATTCTCTTTCATGGCTTTATCCAAGTATCCGTTGTCATAAATTGTGGGGGTTGTGATCTCTCCATCCCAACCCATGTCTATTGTCAAATATGAAAGGAGTCTTAAGAGCTCGTTCAATGTAGCTATGAAATCGTGAGTCAACTTTGAATCTTCTATGAGCTGAACCTTGTATATTGGTGAGCATAAAACATTTTTCCCAGAAGACCTACAAGTGAATATTGGTATATAAAGTAAAATTTGGGTGACACTGACACCAAGTATAAGTCCCCAAATAATGAACCGTTTAATGAAAAACATATCTAATCTACTTATATTTATCGCTCAGTATCTGTATGATTTTTATTTAACCAATGTAATGGAGTTTTGATGTTATTATTGTTATATATCTTTGTTTTACGTATTCATCTTTATATTTAGTTTTTGATTTTGATAATTTTGTTTAGTGTCATCATGGAAATGACTCAAAAGAAAACTAATAATAAAACATAAAATTTGAAATAAAATACAAGAATAATAGAAATAATAATATCGATTAAACTAGTTCCTTAACTTATAATCTTTTCTTAAGATATACCTATAACTACTAAAACTCTACAATACAATACCATCAACACACTGGGTACTATTTTCTAATTTTCAAAAGCAATGATATTAATGTCATTTCATAAGACAAATATTTTGTAGAGATGACCATAATATCTAATTAATAAATATAAAGTCATAGAATAACAATAATAACCTCTATATATTTAATGACTATCTTTAGCATCTCTTATATTCACTCATTTTTAAGATGTCGAGAGAGCTCATACTGACACGAAATTTAAATGTTACAATGACATTTCCGTCTTTACATACACGTTATAAGGAAAATATAAAAAAACTTTAGCGAAGGTTATGTTGAAAAGTGGGCAAATTATGCAAATAGTCTTTTCATTAACTAAAAAGCTTATACAATATATCTATAACTTTGTTTGAAATCCATATTAGTGTTATATTGTATTTGAAGCATTATTTATTACTGGACTTTTTATTATCTAGCTACTTGGTAGAGAGAGAGAGAGAGAGAGAGAGAGAGAGAGAGACAGAAGAGAGAAGAGAATAAACGCAAAAATAAACAACTGGTTCAGTCAATAATGAACGAAATAATTCGTAATAGCTTAAAAGGCTGGCAAGTGATTGTAACAGATAGTAGTGGTAATATAATTGATGAAAACAGTAGGAGGCGATCCAGAAGGGGTGGGTCTGAAAGGATATTTTTGCAGAGGATATCGGATGGTGTGAGTTTTACAAGAGGTGACAGCATATTGGTAAATGACAAAACTACTAAAACATATTCAATATATTGTATAAACGAAATAAGATTAAACACCCTGAATAATCCTGTTGAGTTAATTGGGTTCACATATTTAAGATGGTTTGAAGTTGCTCCTTTGAATTATTATAAAGAACTTTCTCCTAGCATATACGATAATGCCTCTAAATCAATGGATTATTATAAAGATAAATTTTTGAAAGAAGTTAATAAGAATGAGATATTTCTAACTGCTGAATTAAGTGAAATTAGCATTAAAGATTTCATAAATGTGGCCAATGTTGTAATCCCAGAAAAATGGAATAACGAATCTATGAAGTTAGATCAAGATTTTATCTTAAAATACATTTGTGAACCAGATTCTAGTAACTTTACTGAGGTAAATTTTGAAAGCATGAAGAAGACGTTAGTAGAATATGATCCCAAATCTTCAGAAAACTATTTAAAAAGATTATCAACTAGAGCTAAAAATAGATTAAATACAATTACAAAGCCAAAAACAGTTTGTAAAGTAGAAGTTAAAGTAGAACCTCCATCTCTAAATTTTGAAGGCGAGTCTAAACTATCTTCGAAACCGCAGCCTAACGCTGTTATTAAAGCAACAAGCGTAAAAGCAACAAGTCTAACTACACCCTCTGAAACAAACACAAAATCGAGTAAAATTTCAAGTAGCGCTAGCACATTAGCTAATGAAAACACGTCCTTAAGTCTACAACCATATACAAATGACAAACTACAAACTAATGTTACTGATATAAATCAGATACCGCCGGTTCATGATGCGTCTAAAGAAAGTTTTGCCCAAAATTCAATATCTAAAACACCCAATCAAAATAATAACACAATTAAAAAGAAACTCAAGCCAGAATACACCAAATCCGAATCAAACGTTGTGTCGGTAACAGAAACGGGCATTGATACTAATCTGTCTTCAAATACTTCCCAGTCAAGTATTGGAGATTCATCGCTCTCAAATTTTACAAAAACTTCAATATCAAATTCTACAAAATCTAACAGAGATGAATTGAATTCTAATAGCGATGAACCTGCTATACCTTTAAATGGAAATAACAACATTAATGACATCCAATCTAATGTAATGAAAAATAAAGCACTAATGGAAGGTAAAGTTGTAAAAATAAAAAGTAGAACAATGGTCGAGCAAATAAAAGGGATGCAACATAAATATAGAAAATACATTAATGTTCTAAGGACATTAGAAACTACATCTGACGAAGTTGTTAAAGATACCAAAAAAAATTCTGTTGAAGTTGAAAATTATCCCGCAAATAATTCTTTCGACGATCTTTATCTTAAACCTTTGGTTGGCTTTTGTGAAAAAGTTTGTAATGATAATAAAAAAGATATTATAAAGAAATCAGAATACAGTCGTATATTTTGTACAATTGTTTCCTTTTTAAACACAGAATCAAGTGGCTACATACTTGTCAAAGGTATCTTATCCACAGGCAAAACATTCACAATACAGAAGATACTACAAGGACTACTTGACTATTCTCATTCTAAAAGTATATTACAGATTGCTAATATTTCTCTATCTGACTCCATTGAAGATGAAGATCAGTTTTACTCGGATTTATGGAATCAATTAACAGATGAAACCTTGAACAAACATCAGAGCAAAGATGCGTTGAACTCATATTTTCTGCATGTCAGCAAAAGGAAGAAAAGACACACTCTAATTATAATGGACAACTTTAATCCTGATAAAGTAGTACAGACATCTTTTTTAAAAAGTGTTATAAATTGGAGTGCAAGCCAAGAATCGAAACTTATCGTCGTCAGTATTTCTCGTGATTTTAATATAAGTACACTAGGACTCTCATCTGATATATTCAATAACCTGAATCTGACGAATGTACTTTTTGAGAAAATGTCTAAGGCTGAGTTGTTTACTCTTGTGCAAATGAACTTACAGGCTCTCAGTGAAAGACTTTACCATAAAAATGGAAAGCAACTATCGATAAATAATCATGCAAGCACACACGGGGGGTTAGTTCAGATAATGTTACCAGAAAAAGAAGAATTGAATCATATGTGTTCCGTTATTGCAAATATATCCACGGGAGTTAATGATGCTTTAGATATTTGCATTAATTTGGTTAAGGATGCCATCCAATATTCTCTAATGAATCAGAGCCGAAATAACTTTCATTCTCGTATTAAACTATTGATCTCTTTTAGTACCCTTAAAAGTGTTATGGCAAAAAGGGAATCATCAAATATACTAAAATCAATTATGGAACTACCTTTTCTCTTACAATTGGCTTTAGTCTCAGTGTATAAAGTGTCCATCGGTGCTTTGACTAATAATGGGGAAGATAATTTTAAAATCATAAGTCGAGAACTTTTGAAGTTTTTACATGATAAAAAATATAAAAATGTAGCAGAAACATTCAATAATTGCATTCTTTGTTCATTGGGTGACATTACAGATAAACAAATGTTTTCAGTTGAAGAGGCTGTCACTTTTATTTCATGGGGTAATATATTTATGAACTTGAAGCGTTTAAATATGGTCAAGTTAGGGGTTTGCCCAAGAAATGTTAGCTTGGCAATTGATGGAAAGTATGTTGAAGAGTTTCTTGAGAACTGGCTAACTTAGATAACACAATCCTTCATAGTCTCAATTACATTAATACGAGATTGCTGAATTATTCCTGCGAACTTGCTTTTTAAGTGATGAATTTATTTATAGCCTAAGTACATAGTTCTATAAAACGCATCGATAAAATATTATGATGAGCTATATATCAATATAAAACAATATTATTCTTTATTATTTCTATTGTTAGTGGTGGATTGAGCCGTTGTTGCTGCTGATGATAAGTATGCAGATGCAGAATTTAAACCACTCGAAGACAACGAAGTTGAGCGTGTCGAAGACACTGATGCAGGTTTTTTATTCTATTTAAATGTTCGGATGCAGTTGGATTAGGGTAATTTGAATTATCTAATGCGGAATAGTTATTGTTGTTGACAGTATTGCTATTACCGTCATTGTTACTATTAGTATCGTTATTACTGTTATTATTGTTATTGGTTCTGATGGGGCTACTGTTATGCGATCTGTTATTATTGAAGTTATTACCTAAAGTTTTATATATTAGCAGAGGATCACCAATTTCATTAATTTCTGGAATAGTTAACGTTAAGTTGAATATTTTTGATAATGCAATTTTAAATATTTTTTGTACGTTTATCGATTTCGAGGTTGAGCAAAATACCAGAGGTGAATCCATTACTTGAGCAATTTCCATACTCAATCTTGAAATGGAGTCCTGATGCTCTTTATCTAAATTTATAAATAAATCATATTTTGTACCTACTAATATCGGTATTGCCATTTCATTTAAACCATTTGCTTGCCTATACCAATTTTTGATAGAATTCAATGTTTCAGGTCTAGTTAAATCAAATAAAAATACAATTGCAGCGGACCCAACTGTTGCAATTGGTAGCATATTAATAAACTCCTTCTGTCCACCTAAATCCAAAAGTGAAAATACAATATCTGTTGATCGTACACTAACAGTTCTTTTCAAAAAATTAACTCCTAAAGTCTGTGTATACTCTTCATTAAAAATATTCTGTACATATTTAACCATCAACGAAGTCTTCCCCACTTGTGCATCACCAATCAAGCCAACTTGAATTTCAACTTGGTTCCTGGACTTTGGCACAGATCTCATCATTCCACCAGCAGAACTTGCATTCCTATTTTCACGATATGGCATGGTATTTCTAATTAAAAATTGAGCTATCCTATTCAGTAGATAAAGGTAAAAATAACAGTAAAAACGAAAAGTAACGAGTAAGGAGCTGTACTGCTATTATATCGATTCGGGAATACAATTGATTGTAACCAATATAGGCTCTCAGTGACTTTTAAATATCTCTTAGCATCAACTACCATTATTGTTGTTATTACTTTCAAGATATTACCAGAAACTGAAACTTTTCCTTTTAATGACGATATTGATTTACCCGGTCAATCATAGTGTTAAAGGTGACAGACACATCGAAGTAACAGTTTAAAGTATAACGATAACTATATATATATCTGCTATAGGTTGTTGGTGCTCATGGGATATCAACTGGTTAACTTTACGATTAAAATACGCTTATGATATTTATATTTATTTATGTAAGTACCAATGTAAATGAGTCGAGTCAATGAAATAAAAAACGTATACTTTAGATAAATTTGGTTCTTTAATCTTTCATATCGTCTTTAAGGGTCTTTTCTTCTCCATCTTCGGCCATCTTGATATCTTCTGCATCCACATTTCTCTCTATTATATTAGCATCACTAGCAGAATCATTATTTTTATCTTCCAGATCCTCTTCCTTATCTTCCAGATCCTCTTCTTTATCTTGCTCGACATCTGCAAATTCATGGCCCATCTCGCTGTATTCTCTGGATTCGCCTCTTTGGTCTTCCTCAATTTCAGGATCAAGCTCAATGTCAACATCTGACTCCATGCCTTCATCAATATCATCTGCGCCCTCAACCTCATCTGCACTTTCATCTTCACTTACCGATTCATTTACGTGTTCACCGCCAAATTCTTCTGATTCATTTAGAGTTGGTTGCACCCTCGAATGCCTCTTACGGATAGTATCGTTAACATCTTCCATATCTTCATCATCGTCATTCTTACTTGAACCAAGTTCAACATTTCTGTTAACTAATTCTACTTTTAAAACTTCTGAAATCTTATCGAATATATCTGCATCTTTCGACCATTTATTTTTCGATAGTTCTAGTTCTTTCACTAATTTTTGAATATCTTTTCTTATTGATGCATTAACAAATCTCAATTCTCCTGGTGACTTATTTAAATTATCAGATATTTTATATAATTGATCTTTACCGTCACTTTCGGATCCCGTCGATTTCATATAGTTTTGTTGTATCAGTTTCGAAGTTAATTCTTTACCTAATTTCTCTTCCCATTCACTTAAACTAGCCGCAAGACTAGTTTTTCCGGCAGCTAAAGCATATAATTCTTCATTAATGTTAAGAATGCTAGAATACATGTCTCGTAGTCTACGTGTACGGTTCTGCATAGTGGTCCTATAATATTTCATTTCTGGTAACGTCTTCTGCACATGAGATTGTAATGCAGCTAGATTTCTATCAGTTTTCTGAATGTTATTCTCGAATGTCACCTTTTTGATATCCAATTCGTTTGTTAAGGTTAAATACTTTAAATCTAACGACTGCTCTAAGTTCAGAATAGTATCTAAGTTAAATTTATTCTCACTTATTTCTTTATTTACATTTTCACCACTATCATCATTATTCTCCTCTGGAAGAACACCTGTTAGAACACTTTTCGACAATTTTGTAATCTTATTAATCAATTCCATATAATTGTAAAACGAAGGATCGACATCGTTGTATCTGACCTTCGTCACAGCATGTTTGTATTGCTCTGCGGTTAAAAGTTCATTAGTTGCCATTTTTCCTAGTTATCTTGCTATTCTTGATACAATATCAATCGAAACAATGCTTGGCAAATTTAAAATAAAAGTATTTTGAAACAAGCAATAGTTAATTTTATATAATACGACCTATCTATTTAAAATTTTATTATTTAAATCTATTAAGTGTATATACATTTGAAGCTCATCAAAGTTTTTGAATTTTGTTCAATTCGTTAACAAAATGTTTACTGAAAAATTATAGCCTAAAAATGATAAAAGACTGAAAACATAAACATAAATAAAATAAAATAACAAATCATTGGCATATATGAACACATATATACATATATATATAATTGAACACACTGTTCATAGGCCCCATTGGTTTCATAGGTTTACTCGAATCAACTCAAATTAGTATCTTCCCTAAATAAAGCCACAAGTAAAATATGATGCTTGAGAACCAATTATACCTGTTGGCAACTATATTTGCTTCAACTGCTGATGTAGAAAAACTGACTATATTGAAAAATAGTTTCACAAATTCTAGTGAACTTTTGGATATAATCTGTGTATTATGGCCAGAGTTGGACGATCCAATTCTGTTACGAAACTTTTTAACTAATTTGGAATTAAATGACTTGAATGCCGATGAGAATCCAATTGATGAGGATAATATTTTGGTTTCATTATTAGAGACGGGAGAAGATTTGGTCCCAATAATTGAAATGGATGTTGAGACAGTTTCAGAAAGAGTCAGTACAGTTAAGGAATATATAAACAGGAGATTAGTCGAAGTAACACTTGATGAGATCACAAGTTTTGATGATACAGTATCTAGCTGGCTGAGAAAGCGTATACTTTTATGCGATGAACTGAATCCATTTAATGTATTATTTAACAAAAAATTGTGGAAAGAAATTAAGCCCATTGATCCTGAGTTCATGGGATGGGTAAACGGTATTCTGGAACCATTAGACTTTATAAATAATTCATCAGACATCCGTGTTCAATTCAGAATAATCGACTTTGAAGCTTTAACGCCAAATAATGTAATTGAACTTTTAACTAAGAACTTACTAGAAAATGAATATTCATTTAATAATAAGAATGTACAGCAAATTGATTGTTTAATATCCTATTTGAATTATACAAATTCCTTTACTCTATTTCTAGAGCAGAAATTTAATACCAATTCATTTTTGTTTAAGAAGAAACAAAACTATTTGGTATTTGATGCAATTTTTACTAAATTTAATGAGAGTAACGTAATGGCTGACAAAGAGAATTTTCAAAAGGCTGCACTATCTATTATTTTTGAAAACAGTAAGGAATTAATGAACATTATTTCTATGGATGAATTAAAACAATTACTGGATGCATTTGATCAAAACATAGAAACTGCAAATGGAATAAATTCAAAGATATTACTATCCTATATACACCTTATATCAATATTTCTTCAAGATTATTCATTAAAGGAAGTTCATTTAATTTCAAAAGAAAATGAAGCTTCGCAATTACTTCACTATACTTCGATGATCAAAGCTAAAATTATGTCGAAAGGATTTAAAACTTCAAGTTCAACTGCCGTGAATGAAATCCTATCCGTTATCACAGGATCTGCATCTAATTCTGAACAAATAGTATTTACTCATATTCCACCTAAGAGACAAATTTCGGTTCTAATTGATTTATTACTAGAGCTTGGTGAATTTGATTTATTACAGGACTTGATGGAAGAACAAAATTCTCAACTAGAAGAAGCAGGTTTAGAAAAGTACTTTTGGCATTTTTTCAACAATGCTTCAAATGGATTGAAGTCTAGGCCTGAAATGAAGAAAGCTCAAAAAACTGTTAAACTATTATTAGAACAAAATGAACCAAAATTCAAACATCTTGAAATACTGCTTCACATTGCGGATTTATTAAGTTACTATTCAATAAATCTGGGGAAAGGTGTTATATTCAAGCCATCTAATATTTTTGATTTTAAAAACCATCCTAGTCAGATTATATCAAAATTACTAGAATTAAACGACGGGTTATATAAGGATAAGAACACCACTAGCCTGATGTTGAAGGAGTTATTTGAAGGTATGAATTTAGACATTACTGGTGACTTTTTCGTTCAGGAACAGATCAGAGTGTCTGAATTTCACATAGATAACGCATTAGCTAACCTTGACTTTTATTTTGCTTACCATGAAAGTAAAGAATTGCTGACTAAAAGTGAGAATAAGACCCCATGGGCTACTGTATTTCAAGTATGTAAGTTTTCTGATCCCAATTGGTTGGATAACGAAACTCCAACCGAAATATTGGTTTTACAATTTGAACTATCATCTGACCTATTACAGAGCTGCCCAACCGAAGAAATGGAAATAGTAATTTCCCAATGGAGCTCACTTGAATTAGAATTACTAACCAGAGATATCATTAACGACCAATACTCCATAGGCAACTCAGGAGATTCCAAGCGTGAATTTTCGCAAGCGACAAACTTATTGGATGGAGTTTCCAATAGTGTTACAAAATTTATTTCAAGTAATTTATCATAGAACATCCATAGTATTTCCAATAATCTAGGAGTTTGAAGTATACTAACTATCCTGAATTAGAATATAAATATTTATAAATAAAATTGCATACGTATAATTTTTAATAAACAATCTCATTTATTATTCTCCCTATTTCTCTTCGTTAACATTGCAATAATACCAGTGTTGTTTTTTGATGTAATATGCTTTCTCTTTGAATTAGAAAAAAATGATGATACTGATTTATCAGTAAATTCATAGTCCGATTTTATCATGCCATTATAGTTTGACTTATTTTTTTCTTTGTATTTACTAACGCAGACTCAGCTGAAGACAAGGTCTCATAAAATTTGATAACTTCTTTATCTACCATTATTTTGGATTTTTCAAAATTTAAAACTCTTAGTCCTTGCCTTGACACGGCTCTTGATAATGCAACATATGCCTGTCCTACTTCAAATACTTTTTAAGATCTATTTGTAATTTAGGAATAGTTTGCCCTTGCGACTTGTGAATGGATAGTGCCCATGCTAAAATTAGTGGTAATTGTACCCTTGATACTAAAACTTTTTCTTTCTCATCATCAATAGACCAATCTTCAGGACTCACCAACACCAACCTATCTTTTAAATCAGATGTCTTGAATAAAACCAAAGGAAATTTTTTATTGTGTTTTGTATTCTCACATAAATTACTGAAAACTTTTTTGACTAATTCTAAATTTTCTTGTGATAAAGTATATTCAGGAAAAAGATTTTTTGCAGTTGAGAATAATGACCCAAATAATTCATCCACATCCATCTGTGGAGCTCCTGAATCTGGCTTACAGAACATTTCTTTTGATATTTTTTGTCTTACTGTTGCTTCATCACTATCACTTGGGTCTGATAAAACTTTAAGTTTTAACAAGTCCATATTATCCTGATATTTTTGTAAAAATGATACTATTGACGAATCCTCTGATAAAATTACCTTCAAGAAATACGCATAAACATCTTGATTAATAAACGCTACTATCTTCCCTAAGGAACCATTTACCAATGTGCTGTCAACGTTTTTAATCATCATTACTTGTGCTCCTACTTTTAATGGTAAAACTTTAGGAGCCATAAAGTTTTCTAATAAATTTTGTCTCATTTTTGGATCTTTTATCGAACCACCATCAATTGAGGTATATGCATATATATCGCCCTTTAAAATTCTCAACTGCGATATATTAGCAATTTCTACTTCTTTCCTTGTTGGAAACAATTGAGCAGGTGCTATATCATCATTATCCAACATTCTATCCAATTGTTTAAATTGCTTTTCAGTTTCATCATCTATCTTGCCCAACCTTGCCTTTTCCAACATACTTATAAATTCCAAGTCACCTTTTTGTCTGAATACGTTTTCCAACTTAACAGTTATGTTGAATGCATTGTTCCAAAGGTCAGATTCGAATGCTTTTTTCACTGTAGGATCATTTGTTTTCTTAACTGGCGGCAATTGAAAAAAATCACCACAGAAGATTAATTGAATACCACCAAAAGGAAAATTATTTTTCCTTAGTTTCTTTGCTATGTAATCTAATTTATCTAACAATGATGAATCAATCATTGATATTTCATCGATAACCAAAATCTTAATATTCTTCCATCTTTCTCTGTGTCTTATAGACTTGTAGACTTTACTCACTAGTCTTTCTGCATCTTCTTTACCTAATCCAATACCTGCAAAAGAATGCACCGTTGTTCCTCCTATATTACAAGCTGCTAAACCCGTCGAGGCTGTAACTGCCACACTATCAGATCCATGCTGAGATTTCAAAACCTTTATAAGTTCTCTCAACAGAACCGATTTACCTGTACCAGCGCTGCCAGTGTAAAAAATATTATGACCATCCTTAGCTAGTTTTATAATAGTCTTTTGTTCTTCTGATAATGTTATACCGCTTTCAGTAGTGATAGTTTGAGAAGGAGTTTGTGAAGTGGTGGGACTTGTAAATTCGGTTGTTTCCTTACTTTCGAGTATGTTTTCATCACTCTCTAAATTTATTTGTTCATTGGTATGTTCCTCCAGGAGTTCTGATTCCTCTGTAATAAAGAGGGTATTTTTTTTCATTGATTTCTATATCATCAATTGAATGTGGATTGATCTCTAAAATCTCTAGATCATCGGTTTTTGCCCTCTTATTTTCATTCTCTGTTGGAACTATAAAAGACATCAGAGTTTAAGTTTCAATATTTCACTAGACTCAACGACTTGCTACCAGGCACCGAGTATCTTGGCTCTCTATTCTCTGCAATCAACTTATTCATTGTGCAAAACTTATAACTAGTAAACAACACCATTTTTTTATTCTCATCGCATTTCATATCTTGGTGGTAAAAAGGTTGTAACAATGACGCGTCAGTAAGATCCGTTGATTTCTGATGCATCCAAGATGACAGTAAATAAAATCGACCACTATATTTGAGTTATATATATATAAATATAGGTGTTTATATATAAAATGAATCAATGACCCGATACTGGTGCATTTGGTAATTCTGACAATGACATTTCGATGGCTCTAATACCTTTCATCAAGTCTTCTTCTGAGATGACAAGAGGGGGAGCTAATCTGATGATATGGTCATGTGTTGGTTTTGCCAAGACACCATGGGATTTCATTAGTAGACAGAGATCCCATGCTGTTCTGCCATTAGCCCTTTGAGAATCGATGACAATTGCAGTTAAAAGACCTTTACCCCGTACTTCTGAAATCATTCCTTTTGCACTATCTGAATTTTTCAAATCATTCAATTTTGATAGCAGTAAATTGCCCAAAGTTTCTGCTCTTTGGACCAGTTTCTCTTCTTTAATGACCTCTAAAGCGGCAATAGCGACTCTTGATGAAAGTGGATTACCACCGTACGTCGAACCATGTGATCCTGGAGGTAATGTCAACATAATATCTTTTGAAGACAAAACACACGAGACAGGTAGCACGCCGCCGGAAATAGCTTTTCCTAATAGGACCATATCTGGTTTAACGCCTTCAAAATGTTCAAAACACAACATTTTTCCTGTTCTGCCTATCCCTGTTTGAATTTCATCACAAATGAATAGAACGTTATATTTCCTACATAATTGTTGAATTTTAGGTAGATAATCATTCGGTGGTACCACGATACCTGCTTCACCTTGAATCGGTTCAACAATAATAGCAGCAACCAATGGGCCATATTTTTCAAAGACTAATTGAATATCCTCAATATTACCGTACCTTAATTTATGATTAAAATCATCTGGCAAGTTGGCCATTGTATTTTTCAGAAAGGGACCGAAATGCTTTCTTGAATCTTGCTCATCAGTCGATAAAGAAATTGCCCCGAATGTTCTGCCATGGAAATTGCCTTCCACGCCGAATATGATTGCTTGGTCGGCGGGAATGCCTTTCTTTTCGTAGCCCCATCTTCTTGCCAACTTCAGAGCTGTCTCTACTGCTTCAGCGCCTGTATTCATTGGCAAAACCATTTCATAATTGAAATAATTTGTGACGTATTCGGCAAAATGCGCAAAGACATCATTTGAAAACGCTCTTGAAGATAAAGTTAGAACTTGCGCTTGCTCAATTAACGCTCTAACAATTTTTGGATGACAATGGCCTTGGTTGACAGCCGAATAAGCAGATAAGAAATCCAAGTATTCATTGCCTTCTGGATCCCAAACTTTTGCGCCTGAAGCTTTATGAAAGACTACCGGTAGGGGATGATAATTATGAGCGGAATACTCATGCTCCAATTTTACAGTCTCCTCTGAGGAAAGGAAACCCAACGACATGTTTGTGTATATGTATATGTGTATGTAAATATATCTATATATCTATAGAAGCAAATAAACAAACAACTGTATAAAATCTATGTATTAGGAAGAGAGAGGACGATTCCAAAGAGATGCCAACTCCGAATTTACAAGAGGTGTGTGTGTGTGTGTGGTGTATTTATATGTTTTGAAACCGTCGATGAATAACTAGTCGCCAGGTTGTTGCATCGCAATCGCAAACCAGCAAAGAGCAGATAAACCTAATCTTATGTACTTCTTCTAACTTTAATATAGGTGGTACATGGTGCCAATGCTGAGGCTTACATGGGGTAATGCACAAGGTGGGCAACACAAGCGGCTTTGGCTGTCCAGTATGCGCTTCTTCGAAGCCTGTGTAAACGGATAATTATAGCGACAGCGTGGCGATTGTACGGCAACTGCAGGCGAGCCGTCACACACATACCCCCACAAGACGTGATGAGCGGGAGGGTAACAAGAACAAGTGCGCCTTCGGAGCCCCCCCCCCCCAACTGCGATCGGATCGCCGGGCGGGGCGGGACGCTGAACGGGGAGCGAGTTCTTCCCGCTGTGACCCGGACAGCGCTTTGCAATTGTTCGGCATGTGACTGGCAATGCGTCGTTCGCGGTGCTGGAGCGGCCTCGCCTGCGCCGGGTAACGCAGCGACAGCAACTGCACACCCATGCACCGCGCGGTGCACGCAAGTGTAAACACGGAACACCCAGACACCGCGCCAGCGTTTGTTTACCTTTTTGCAGCCGTTTTTGTGTCCGCGTGTCCGTGTGTGTGGGTGTGTGGGTGTTAGGAAAATTTTACGTATTTTGCCGCCTTTCCCCCGCTCGGCCCGATATCTGCTACTTTAAGTATGGTGGACTTTATTTTAATGGTGGGTATATAAAGGAGACTTTATTCTAGAAGTGGAATCCGGTTAATGCAATTTTCCAACTTTCAATTGTCTCGGTTTATATACATATAAAGGGCCTTTTGTTCCGATACAGCACGCCTTTTACACGCAACTACACACAATCGCAATGGATAATTTACAGACCCCCCCAAAGAAAGTGCAGACCTCTCCTGCAACCGAGTCTTCAGCGCAGTTCTCGCAATATCACAACCAATTGTCGTCAATTGGTATGAGGATAAGGCAGAGCATGGACCTGAACAACACTACTCAAAAGTATCTCAATAACCCGTTGAGCACGGCCAACTACTCGTCCATGGTCGTCCCAGGGTACAAGAGACAAGACGTCCCTTCAAACGTCACCGTGCCAATGTTGGTCAACGAAGCAACCATGTCTTCGTCAAACCTGGACTCCATGTTCACGCAACAGCCACAGCCACAGATGGTCCCTTCCAACGAAATGAACTCTACCAAGAGAAAGAGAGACTTCTGAAAGCGTCGCCAGCGGTTCCCCGTTCCATTGTACGCATGTGCGTCAAGCCAACAGCATATACTATATCATGTATTCATATAAGTTTTATATCATGTCAATCATATAGCACTAATATCATTGTAACTGTCAATAGCCTGTTGTCTATCGACTTATTCCCATAACGATAATTTATTCGACCGACCGTAGCGATCTTAAATTGGTAAATCATTTAATTATTATTTTTTGTGGCAATTTTTTTTATTACGCAATATAAATAGCAAGAACAAATTCAGCCATATTTACATGCACATCACTTTTATAAGAACGGTAGGAATTACGGTGGTAAGCACTATGAATAGATGCGAGTAAGAGTATAAGGAACGATGGATGATGATTTGGAGGTTAAATTAGACGATGTCTTGAAGAAGAACGTCGAGATTAAAGATTTTTTGGACAGTTTGACGGCTTTACATCGAAGAGCTTTGAGCAGAGGCGAGAGTGAAGGGAATGCTATAGATTCGAATGTTTATGACGTAAATATGATAAGAAACGATATATTGATTGCGTTCAATGATCTCGTTAGTTTGAATGAGAGGTTGATTCATTTCAATGGGAAAATAAACTCGGAGATAGTATCAGTTAAAAATACTAGAGTGAAATATTTAAATTTGATTGAGTTGGAAAACCAATTGCTTGTGGAAAGATCAAAATGGGAACCACAAATGTCAAAATCAGAAGGGGAGAATACATATGAACAGCAAGAAAACAATACTATAACGATAAATCTTAATCATAGAGATCCAATGAATAAATATATTGAATTGATCGGAATCGATAATACGGCATTGAATAATACTGATAATGACATCGACAATGATGTAGAAGATAGAGAAACTATATTGAACTCATTGAATTTATTAAATGATTGTGAAACTAGATTGTCTAAGAATATTAATAATCTACAGATGATTCTAAATACCATGAAAAAAGATATGAATTTCGTAAATAAAGAAAAAACAATCATTAATAGAAAAAAAGTTTTTGAAATTGATAAACTCAATGAAAAATTAGCTAAACTTAAATCTAAGAAAATAAGATTATTATCAAAAATAGGACTGAATTTACCTGAACAACATCGTCAACAATCGCAATTTCCATCATTAACATACTTCAATAATGATTTACACTACAGCAATATCTTAATGTCAACTTTTTCAATTAACCAATCTAAGGATTCAAATAATGATGACATTGAACATAATATCTTGAATCATGCAATCGATTTTATGGATTTGAAAATTAAAGATCTTCAGGAACATTTATCGTACAAAAAAGAGAATACCAATTCATTGTCGCAACAAAGAAATATATGGGAATCTGTAATTAATATAATAAATGAATTAGAATTAAAAACAAAAAATATATTTCAGATTCATTCATAAAATCTGAAAAAATTGATAATAATAAAATCATATCATGCATAAAAAAACAACCTTTGATTTAGAGAATTTATCTAAAAAATCCTCAGATGACAAATTGTTAATAGTCGATGACTTAATTAGAACAGAAATTAATGTTTTACACGAAGCCTGCAATGAATTATTACATATTTCAAAAGCTTCAAAATCTTATTCAGTGCAAAACGTAGATTCAATTACGAAGGACCCCTTTGGAAATAAAGATACAATAGAACTTTCGAAGAAGTTTAACAATTTCAAAAAACCTTCGTTATTTGATTTGACAAGTACATCTCCACCTAAGATCAGTTTATCAGAAGAAACTGTAACATTTAATAGACATGCAGAATCAGATTTAAGTGACAATAATAGTTATAACGTGAATATGTCTTATCATATGAAGACATTAGATAGCATTGATCAGTCAAATCCAGATCCGAAGAAAAATGATTAATTTTTAATTAGTTATAGGCATTATTATATATTCAAAGTCATATTTTATTAAGTTTTCAAGAAAATTCTTTATTTTATCCTTTATGCTATTATTCTTTATATCTTTTAATTATTTTTTATGAAATAATACATTATGTGTGCGGCACGTATGGGTCCTCATCCTCAGATGGTTTTGGTAAAGGAGGAGAATGCAATCTTTTAATATGATTAACAGTTGGGAGATTATATTTCTCAGAAGCTAACGGATCATATTCATCTTCAGCTTCATCATCATCATCATCATAATGATGTTTATCCTCTATAATTGTAATGTCATCTGAAATTCTAACTGTTCTATTGTCTTTTTTATTTTTCTTATTAACATCATTTTTAATTGTTTTATCCTTAATATATGGTACTACCGTCTTAGAAATAGTTTCACCAATTGTTGGCCCACCAAAAATGGATGATTTTTTCTTTGAGGAACGTTGTGATTTTACTTCGTCAAGTTTCGACTTATTAAATATTGAAGATTTCTTCTTAGCTGCAGGTCGAAGTGGATTAGGTGCAACTATTTCCCTACTATGCTTTTGCTTCTTAACGTTTTCATTCATTGGAGTAGAATTTTTAATTTCTTTCAGTTTTCTTTTACTATTATTTGACTCGTTGTCATATCTGCTTACTGGACTGTAATCATCATCACCGCCGATATAATTATGTGAATCTTTATAATGCTCTAAAATTTTTATTACTCTAGTATTATTAATATCCAAAAATCCTGAACAAGCAAGCTCTAATTTGTTTCTTTGTTTAGCATTTGTAATCAAATGATTCCAAAGTTTATCTCTTTTTAATGACCTATGATGACCTAAAATCCACAAACTAGATTTTGCTCTAGTGAAGGCTACATTCATACGACGGAAATCCTTCAAGAAACCAACACCGGAGGCATGATCTGAATCATTGGCTCTAACACAAGATAATATGATAATTTCTTTTTCTTGGCCCTGGAAACCATCAATCGTATTAAAGTCGACGTATTTTTCAATCAATAAACCAAAATGATTTCTAAACTCTCTTCTTAACTTAAATACTTGTTCTTTATAAGGTGAAATCACACCAATTTTACCTGTGAAATCATATTTGTTTTCAAATCTCTTTAATAAGAAATCAACCAATTCCACTGCCACTCTGGCCTCTTCAGGATTATTATATGACATCGTTCTACTATTTTGTTCATGTCTGCCACTTATAATATCAAAAAATTTATACGGACCTAATGAATCAATACTATGCCATGGTCTTTTTGTAATATTTGCCATATCAGGACCATCTTTTAATTTTCCATCGTAAAATTCCAAGGAAGGAAATGCACTTATAGAAGGGTGCATACGATATTGAACATTCAACAAATATGGGGAACATTTCTTTTCCATTCGAACAAATAATGACTGATCATAATTTAAACTAGAAGCTTTACTTGATAGAACAGTCGGTGGAAGTTGATTTGGATCACCAACCATGATACAACGCTTAGCACCGTATCTTAAAGGTATAATTGCAGAAAGTTCAGTACATTGACAAGCTTCATCAATGATAACAGTATCAAATTTCACTCCTAAAGTGGATAGAACATCGTGAGCAGAACCAGATAACGTAGAACAAATAATGTTACTATTAGCTAAAACACGAGCTTGTGCATTTCTTCTATCTAGTTCTCGATTTCTATAATTGATTGAATTTTGCTCTCTTATTTCATCCCTTTCTTTACCTAGTTGATTAATTTGTTTACTTAATTCTCTAATTTCTAACTGTAGGTTAGTTATTTCTTCCGTCGACATTGTGCTGTCAATAGCTCCATTTTCTGAATCTAGTTTTGCCCTCGCAGCTCGTCTTTTTGTAACACAAGAACTAAATTTCCGTTCTAAATCTGGGTTAGACGTCATGTTATAATTTTTCTCGCTAACTTTTTTCTCTACTAATTCTTCCAGTGTTAAATCTTTGATAGCTGCGTTTACGGCATCAGATCTACCAATACGAACCACAGACAGGAGAAATGGGTTGCCATTATTAGTTGCAATACCGTTCCTTAAACGCAAACATATTTCATCAACAGCTGCATTACTAGGGGCACATATCAAAACTTTCTTCCTTTTTAGTGTCTGCTCGAGTGCTGGTGAGGAATTTTGCTCTCCAGGTACCTTAATAATATTTTTTGGTAATGCATCTTGAGTCGTTAAAATATGACCAACAATACCTAAAATTGTTTTGGTTTTACCTGTACCAGGAGGGCCTTGAATTAATGAAAAGCCGTCAGCGGCTACTGTATTAACAACAGCCATAGCTTGGGAATCATTTAACGAGTAATTTCTCTTTACTTCTTCAATTTCTCCAGTTGAAACATCTGGAGGCGATGCAGGATTGGCTGCTAAAATTTGAGGAACCAAGTCATAATATTGAAGTCCTTCCAATGATGTATATTCTCTTTCTACAGTTGTCATTTGCATAACCTTCATTGCCTGAATTTCCGATCTCAGGGTCAGATACTTAGTAAAAGTTTGACTTCTATGAATACGAAGAGTAACATCAACATTATCATTTTTGGCATTTTTCAATGTTTTGATTTTCGCTAGACAAGTATGTTGTGCCCTTTGAAAATGTGCTTTCTTTAGCTTTTCTCCATATTGCACATCAGATAAATAAGCTAAAACAACCATATCTGATTCAGATATATTGGCTTCGGTAAGCTTGCTCTTCTTCACAGATGCATAAATTTCATAAAAGTCTGACACAGCAACTCTGTTACCAACAATAATTGGGAAAGGTGTATATTCTTCACGATCTCTAGCTGAACATAAACCTTGCCATGTTTCCAGCAAAAGTAATGATCTCATTATACTTTGGTATTCCTCTACAGAGTTATAGACATCTTTAACTGGGGAATACTCGTTTAATTGTTTTTCATCTGGGAATTCATCCTTTCTATTATAATCCCATTTTAATATACTGTTATAGAAAGGATTTATATCTATATTCAATCTCTTCCTCATATATTCTTCTTCCATCTTAACTCGTTCAGCTTCAGTTTGTCTTTTAATCTGTTTTCCATTTATATCAAGAGTTTGTATTCCCTTTTTTGATTTAGCTGTAGCAAAGAGTTCTCTTGCTGACTCGATATCCAGTTCACTCTCATCACTACTACTGTCATTGCGTTTTACTGATATATGCTTGCTACGGAAAACTGAATCACTCGGTGGGTGAACAACTCTATTATTAAGTAGCTGTCTTCTTGCTATTTCCATTTTAGATAATGGTGGTGCAGAGGTGGTCTTTATACCTTGTAAAGTTGGTGAGTGGGTTGATTGAAAAGATCCAAATGAGGTTAATTTTGATTGAGAACCCTTTGGTCTCCCCGTGATAGAGGATGCCATAGCCTTCCTTTGTAAAAAGTCAGCCCTTGACTCTGGTGAGGATGAAGTAGGAGTTAACTCAATAGGTTGTTTAGATTTTTGTAACAATGTTTGTCTCGATAAGTCTTTCTCCTTTCTATAAGATTCAACCGATTCTTTTACGCTAGCTGTTAATTTATCGTTGAATAACTTAGCTTTTGTTAAAATTTCATTAGATTGCTGTTCTGTCAATTTATTGGAATATTTTTTGGCTTTTAATGCATACCTAGTCATCATTTCTACAAGTGTGTCATTGAATTTAATACCCTTTTTATTTGCAAGATCAGATGTGGAAGAAATAAGATGAACACATGACTCCAACAGTTGGTCATCACTCAATCTCAACCAATATAACATGTTTTTAATAGCACTTAAGACACTATTAAACATGACGTCATCATCTTGGTTTAAGACAGTTGAAAACTCTCCATAGGAATCAATTAATGAACGACTCAATTCTAAAGTATCCTTTGTAAAATTTTCTAGTTCTGAATACTCATATTTGGATGCCCATCTTAAAGTACATTTGTAAATGGTATCCAAAAAGATCCAGACTAAATTCCAAAGTTTACGAAATTCGATAATAGTCATATCATCTTTTAAAGTCAAGAAATTAGAAATAATACCAGAAGTAGGGTCCGTACAGGTGTTTACGATATCCATTAAAACTCTAACAGCTCTGGGGCAAGATTCAAAAAATTCACATTTGATCAAATGTGTCAAGACTAGATTTATTGCCCTGATATGACCAGTTAGATTAGTTTGCAAAATTTCTTGAATACCTTCTAATCTACCTTCGACATCGAAGGTATCATATAAAATATTTGTTGCAGCTTGATACAAATCATCATTTGGAGAAAATACACATGACCAGAAACCTTGAGCAACTCCATTGTCTTTCAAAATTTCGGACATATGTTGTGGGGAAACGTCCGTACATTTCTCCAATAATTTTGTGGACAGCTTTAGAAAATTCGAAACTTTTGTATTGTGATTTTGAACCATTTGAGTTTTAACAGATACTTCTAACAACCCGTTTATATCCCTAAATGAAATTAAAACTTGTTTTGCCAAAGCTGGACCATCTTGAAATGATGTTAAACTCAAATTATCTGTCAAATTTTTCAATAAAATAAAACTAGAAGATGAATCTGTGATATTTTTCCCCGAATATAATTTAAATGAATAATGACAAAGTAATAATATCTCTAACGAAATGCACTTTGATATGACCTCCATTGCTGATGACGATAATGTTGATAAATATGAATCCAAATTAAGATATAAATCTGCCGGGTTTGTGATCGTCCTTATAAATACATCTTGAATCAGGGGATTATTAAGAAAAATTCTAAAATCAATTTTTGTAAATAATATTGTTTCAAAATCATCCTTTTCATATAACAACCCTCTTTCATTTTCCTTTATCACCAACACATAGCTCAGTAAAGCTGCTGATGAATTAAAAAAACATGCATTAGTTAAACCATTAGATGATGTTTTCTTGGCAATAAAATTTAAAAATATCGTTGATACTTTTTTAATCATTTGTATTTTTTTAGAATCTGAAACTGAATGGTAAAATGAAATAGTCCACGTTACCATGTCCGATAATGTACCATAATCCAAAAAGATGGTATCATCATCATCATCTGCATTATTTTCTACTTGAATTAAATCGATGACGTAAGAATCTTTTGCAAAAATTGTATCTAGTACACTATGAAAAGTATATGGGTCAACTTTGCCCCAAAAATCATGTTTATAAATTTCCAAAAACATATTGAATGCTCTTAACAATATAGAAGTTGGTTTCATTTGATAAGGGGATGCTAAATGGTTATACCATAATTTGAAAATGGATTCGATTGTAAAATTTTTATAAGTTTGCCTTAATGATTGGATGTTTTTCGGTAACTCAAAATATTCTTTTATAACAGGAAGTTCCATAAAAGTCAATATTGCTGAAAATTTTAACCAAAATCTTGATATATTAATATGATTCCAATTACTAGGATCCTGTAAATAGACATTATGAAAATTGATTTCTTCAATAATGTCAAATGTAATTGTATCAACTTTAAATTTGAATTGTTTTGATTGTAAATATACTAATACACCTTTTGCCCAATTACTTTGATCAGGTTTACCTTCATACCAACAATATATAATACCTGCAATAAATTCAGGTATTACAATTGTTTCAGAATTATTATTTTCATTAGTGATTAAATTTTCAGAATTAATTAATGAATTATATGAATTTAATAATGGTAATGATAATGATAAAAAAAAAGTGAAAATTGCGTTAAATGTTCCTTTTAAACTTTTATCCAATCTTAACATTTTTGGATTACACAAACATTCAAAAAATGCTAATTGTATATCTCTAGGTATTTCTAAATGTTTTTTATCGACTTCATCATTATTTCCCGATGAATTTGATAGTGCAGCGGCTAATGACGGTACTGTTGTAATATCTTGTAATCTTTTAAGAACTATCGGAATTCTCCACTTATCTACCATATCACTAAATTCTGTTACATGCTGATATGCTACCAATCTTTGTATTGCAAAATGTTTTAAAATTTTATTTTTACCTCTAATAAATTGTAAAATACATTTTTCACAAGTGTTAATACTTTTAACCAAATAATGTGTAACATAATCAATTGTAGTTTGTTGTTTAAATGAAAAAATAACTATTGAAAAAATCGTAATTTCTCTAAATGCTTCATCACAAAATAAATGTGTACCTTCTGGCAAACTAACCAGAAATGATATCACTTCTTTTAAAATAATAGTTTCTTCTGAATTAGGAGCCTTGCCAGAATAAACTAATTCAATTTTAGGTGCCAACTGTTTTGCAATTTCCTTATATTTGTATAAATTATCTGTTGAAGATATTATTCTATTACTAGAATTCATTTTTGATATATTTTAATACTTTCACAAAGCCTACGTTCTCTATATTAATAAACTAAGTGAAATCTTTTTAAATGCAAAAAAAAACAATACTAAGATATAAACGAATATTTAAATATTTTATTTTTCCTTTTCCTAGTAACTATCCTAACATTTAATAAGTCACTTTTCCAAAATGCAGATAAAAGTATAAAAAACACACAACTTTAATGTCGACAATTTCTGATCTAACGTGTAACCAAAAAAAAATATGTATATATATAATTAATGTATCGTTATTACCATTAACAAAAAGAGTAATTGAGGAAACCTCGATTTAATATGTATAGAGTTATATCTTTAAATATATGTGGAATCGAAATCTTCTTCTCAAGAACTTTTCAGATTAAGATACTTATATGAATTAAATATATTTAATAATGCAGCCCTCCTTATATAGTCTACATTTTTATTTTTTTTATTTTTTTTTTTCGTTCTTTGTTTCCTATCTCTTTCTGGCGACAGCGATGAGGGAATGACGAACCCTGATCTTTTTTATAATTGTGTGTGTACACAAAAACAAAATTAAAGAAACACACACGAAAAGTAAAGATAAATCAGACAACACACACCATCACATATACTTAAGATGTTTTAAAAGAAAGGTTCCAGCAGTAGTAGTAACGTTTGTTTCGGGAACAGTTACGATATCATGCGTGAACAGCCATGGAGATTTGAGAGGTATTTATTATGATGACTATTGTCCAATTGGCTATATTTATAATATAATATTTTGAGATGTTTTTAGATTAGACGTTATATCTTAGAGCTCTACTCATCCATTATCCCTGTATTTATATAAACGTTTATTTAAATTCACAATTTGTGTTTACTTTGACAAGTATATGTGTATTGGTAGGAGGTTTCGAGTTCCAGCGACAACAATGTTCGGATCACTTTTAATGGCTCTTCAGAAAATATTATAAGATATGTTTTGACACAGAAGACAATTGAATCGATCTGAAAGTTTCAAATAGATATTAATTAAATATAAGGAATAGATAACTTTTAATGAGTTCTATACATGATCCCTCAAGTTGTCTCACTTGTGGGATCATGTCATTGGGACTATTCCTACTCTATTGAAAGCTTTTTATATGCAGTTACCCGCCACTACACAATATACATGAATATTGAAATTAGTATAACTCAATTGACGTTTAATTTGAACATATTTATGACTACTATCCATTTGATATTTTACATCAGGAAATGGATTATAATAGGTTTATAATAACACATTTGTTGCTTATAAGATTACTTAAGCACAAACTAGAAAGTACATAGAATACATCCACGATGAGTGTAACCCCTATCAATGTGTATTCGATCCCTGAATTGCGCCAAACTTTAGATGCAGATATT
The DNA here is from genome assembly GCF_000236905.1 of Tetrapisispora phaffii CBS 4417. NCBI lineage: Eukaryota > Fungi > Ascomycota > Saccharomycetes > Saccharomycetales > Saccharomycetaceae > Tetrapisispora > Tetrapisispora phaffii. The sequence goes on from NC_016521.1 coordinate 404,505, forward strand.
TCATCAGAATTAAATAGATTGAATTTTAAAGAAGTGTTCACTTATGTGGATATGAAGTTGGTCATTGGTTACAGTATTGGTATGGTTGCAGGTACTAGTTTCATTATTGACAAAAATTTTGATTATAAAGAAACGATTAATTACCAGAAACTGTTAGTTTTATTTTATGTAATACTATCTGGTGCATTTTGGTGGTTAACTAATATTTTCCAGAAGAATGTAATTTATACGGGAGAAAATGTCAAGGAAGAATGCAAAGTTGTCATCAGATCTCATTTTGAGAATAATAACCCTATTTATATATTAGTTATTGAGAAAACAAACACAAAGACAGGTAAAGTTGAAACAATTAATGCTAATTTACCAGTTAATAAGGTCTTTAATGAAGCAGGGTATTTACAAAAGAGCCTGTATTTTGAATGGTTGAAAGATCAACTAGAGATGTCTGCTAAGAAAGATTTATGAATAACGCAACATTAAAGTTATACTATAGTAATATACAATTGCTCATTAAATTTTCATCTATATGCATATATACTTTGTATTACTTCTAAGATATACTTGATTACAGACGGAATACTTGATTTATAAATGAGAGACCTTTATTATTCATCTGGTAGGCAATTATCCATACCAGATAATTTTCTAGCTATCCATTGTATCACCAAAGGTAAACTCATTAGTAAATATGCAAAATTTGCATAAAATGGTTCATTCAATTGGCAAAATTCACCAATATTACATTTATTAATAATCTTTCGACTTAAATCTTTAACATCAACGATAGGAGCAAAAAATTGTCTTGGTGGAGTAAAACCTGAGAACATTTCTGTATTTAATTGACCTGCAATTACAAGTAATGTCTTAATATTTCTTTTATTCGTAGGGTCTGCAAGAATTTCGAATTTCAATGAGTTGTGGAAGGATATCAGCGCTGCCTTACTTGCGGCATAAATCGAGACTTTAGAAGCTGCTAGAATACCAAGACTGCTCGCAATGTTGACAATATAACATTGTTTGTGTTTAGAATCAATCTGTTTACAGTTTCTCAGTGGTGATAACCTTTGGATAATAGTTACCGGCGTTATTGAGTTAATTTGCATTAGATCTCTGATCTCTTTCTCTGTGAAAGCTTCAAATTTCTTGAATTTTGATCTCATTCCTGCATTATTAATTATTAAATGAAATTGCTTTGTTCCACCGATTAACACGTTTTCATATATGGTATCAATTATTTTGTTTAGCATCGATGGAATTGTTAGATCACAAAGATAAGTATGAACCCTCTCATCGTTCCCTGAATAATTACTTATATCAATATTAATTATATTAACTTTCTTTTTTTCGCCAAGTTCTGTCAAAATTGTTTCAATAAGAGCCTTCCCAAGACCATTACTGCCTCCAGTGACTAATACATTCAAATCATCTATCTCACTCAATGGTGACCACTCGCTAGTCGAATATGTACATTTAAACCACGAGTTTAGTAATAGAAATGCTCTCAATAATGCTGAATATAAAATTAAATCATAGTAAACCTGCAATGGTAATTGAAAGTGTTCTGAGTTAAGAAATGGTAAATATAATAAAATAGGGTATTTCAGTATGGTAAGCCCGAACCAATTAATAAAAAAGTCAATATCAAGTTTCAATACCATTTCCAACACTGGTATTCTTTACTTGAATATTCTTATGTACTTATAAAATGTTTTACTAGGTAATATTTTACTGTTCAAATTAAAAGATATGGATCTAAACAAAAGCTTTTTAATGATTACCTTTTTGTTACTTTCTGCAAATGGATCTCATCGCAAATTTTTAGTTTAATCATCAGACGCGTTAACACAGTCATCAAATTTAGTGAATAAATAAATGATCCGAGCACCCTTGAGAAGATTTGAAAACTTTCTTTTATTCTTTTGGTAATATCTCTATCAGTTTTGATGGATTGTATACCATTTCAGATAATGTATCTTTTGGTACTAGCACTGTTCTATTTTTGATTGAAGAAAGATCCAAGAAACTTTCATCCAATTCATCAATTGATGTTACTCCCAAAAGTCGCATTGACATTTCTAATTCATATTTAAGTATATCAATCGTCTTTTGTACACCATCTTTTCCATAACAAGAGTTTGCATATAAGAAAGGTCTCCCTAAACCAATTCCCTTTGCTCCTAGGCATAATGCTTTCAATATATCTGTTCCACGGCGAATTCCACCATCAATAAACACATTAAACGTTTTATCCAACTTTCTTTCTTTTAATATATCCATGGACTCAGCTAAAACTTCGATCGGTGCTTTAGCAAAATCTAATTGCCTTCCACCATGGTTAGAAATGACTACTCCTTGACAGCCAATTTCTGCTGCTTTCAAAATATCTTCCTTCCTTTGAACTCCTTTAATGATAATAGGAAGCGTGGTGAGTTTTTTAAGCTCTGCTATATCATTCCACGTTACTGAAGGATCTATAAATTTTGATAATGCCCTAGATGCACCAGCTTCTTCATCAGAAGAGGGTTTATCTTTCATTATTTTTGCTGAACCTTCTTGATCCTTCAAAAATTTTAATTTGGCATCTTTTTCTCTTTTACCAAATGTTGGAGCATCAACTGTTACAAATATAGCAGTATACCCCAATTTTTCAACTTCTTTGACTAATAAATTTGTTAGATTTCTATCATGATTGAGATACAGTTGAAACCATAAACTTTGATTATTATCTATTTTTGAAGATGAAATTTCACTAGGAGAGCAAGAAGCTAAAGTCGATACCATTTGAGGAATCTTTGTTGGCCCTTGTCCGCATCCTCTTGTTATATCTTTTTCGCCTTCCAACGGATTCCCTAATTTACAAAGTGCAGTAGCTGAAGCATAAAATGGTACGTCTTGCTTTTTACCAAATATTGTAGTTGAAGTATCTATTTCAGATACGTCAACTAATACTCTTGGATTAAAGAATATTCTATGATACGCATTATGATTTTCTCTTAAAGATATTTCGTCATCTGATCCAGAAGAATAATATGCCCATGCTTGTTTCGATAAAATTTTAGAAGCTAAATACTCAAAATCATATATATTTGATATTTCATTCAATGCTGGTAAACTGGCTCTTAATTTTATTTTCGAATTTAATTCTTCAGCAGTCTCTCCAGGTGCATAAACGTCACAAACTAATTCTGGTGGCATTGGTTTAGATAGTGTTCCTAATCTCATTTTTGGTTGTAAATATTTTTCAAGAACGTTTGGGGCATGTATAGGTTCAAATAGTTTAGTGACATCTTTCCCAGAATTTGCGACTATGACATTCTTACCTCCTGGATGAGAATCTATGAAATCAGTCAAATTATAAACACTGTCATTAATAACAACCCAACAATCATCCCGTTTATTATGCCGAGCCACTTCCTCTGGAGTAATTACTTTTGAGTTCTTCAACAGCATTGAGTCGTTTCTATAATAACGATCGCATGCAAAATTACTGGCACTAATTAAAAATAAACCTAAAATTCCATAGTAAAAATAGTTGCCAGGAAGTTTTACCTTAGTATTGTTCACCGTATACTGCCTTGAATAAGACCTATGAGGGAAGGTACGAAACCTTGCATAATTAAGCACGAACCTTTTATTATACATTTTCTTTAATGATTTTCTAATAATTATAATTATATAGTAAGCTGCTTCATTTTGCTCAGTAATTATGATTATGGTAAACGAAACTAAAATTGGTTATTAATTGACTACATAGTTTATATACTTGTTTATTTTCTTGTAAAACGTTTACGATTGTCATCCACCAGTTAATGAATGACTTTACATATCATTCATTATTACGACAATCCCTTTGGTCCATGTCATATATTTCACCGATTCGCATCCAATATCTAAAACTTATATAAAATAAATTTTATCAAAGAAGAAGTTACAGTGAGTATTCAAACACTGGGAACAATACCAGAGTATACGATTCGATTTACTTTAGAACTAACTTGGAATAAATCGTCTTGATCTCTCTACATGACAGCAGATCGCCAGGAGTGCAATTACAACTTTATTAAGATAGAAACGTTGCAAATATTTTAATAAATATAATATTGCCATCTAAACCAAACGCACACACTGTTGATCTAATCTACTAGTAAATGTTGACACTGTGGGGAATCAAAGCTCACTTCGATACTAATCTAACAGTGTAAGATATTCGTAGTATGTAAGTGCAGGTTATATAGTTCATGCAAGCGTATGGTATATCGTTTAAGTACTGGTTTTGGTGGTGAATCTTATTGGGCTTTAATTATATAATTATAGTAACTATAATATACACAATAAGTTTTTACGTGAAGAAGCCTCTTCTTTTTATATGCGAAGATCTGGTTTTGGAATTGAGTTATTTACCAACTCACTTTCTCTAATTGATTCCCGAACGTATTGCCGTTATGCCATAGTATGAGCTAGTCAGTGTCATAGTGGCCAATGCATGTTGCTAGAACATTTTGAGGTTGCGGTTGTCGTAAGTATATCTTTACATACGGTCAATATTAATTCAATTTCTTTGGAACATACTGATACTGGTCATTCCTATATGCTACCTACAAATGGGTCGCACCATTACATTGAATTGCTGACAGTCACAGTTTATATTAATATTTGTTGTAGAGTAAGGGTTATCAATATATATATATATATATATACATTGCATTTCTCATTAGAATGTTGTAATATAAGCTCAGCAAGAGTTAGATTACGATATAACAGTAATAATATTTCCTATTTAGGAACTATTACTGAAACAGTTACGAAACATTAATATTTCCTGTTTAGGAAATATTGTCACCAACTGGAACAGCTGATGTCGCCACGAATGCAATGACAAGTTCAACGAGGCACATTGCAAATTGTAGCTAAACTAAAAGTATAAATAGGAGACCTATTTATACTTCTAGTATTTGGATGATCATGTAACTTATTATTAGATATTATGTAGAATATATAAAAAGAAGCAAGTTTCTGTTTTACGTTGAAAATAATAAGAAGATCCGATCCTGCGCTTCC